>NC_083116.1:115937574-116237574 GCF_949774975.1 Lagenorhynchus albirostris | reverse complement strand
TCTGGGGTTTTATGTTGTTTCTTCATCTGGTATATAGCCCTCTGCCTTTTCATCTTGTCTATCTTTCTGTGGATGTGGTTTTTGTTCCACAGGCTGCAGGATTGTAGTTGTTCTTGCTTCTGCTGTCTGCCCTCTCGAGAAGCATTTATTATTTCAAAAAAAAAAAAAAAAAAAAGGAAGGGAGTTGTAGAGAACATCTTCCTTCTGGTGCTCTTCGAATCATAAAACATCCCTCAAATCTTTTGTTTTTTTTAAGTCAGGGAATGCTAAGTATCTTTTCTTTTGTCTTGTACATTTCTCACTAAGGTGTCTATCTCATGCTTTGTGTAGTTTAAAATATTTTTCTTATAGTACCGTTTCATAGAGAAGTGATTTGCCTGAAATAGGAGTTGAATCATAGTTTTATTTGAAGAACTATTCTGAAAGTAAAGCATTAGCTTGCTCAACGTATGTGGTTATGACTAAGAATAGCATAAACATGCCCCACAGATTATCTGGTCTCTTCGATTTGGCCATTAACTTCATTACATTTTCACTGTAATTTCTTTGAAAACAAAGTGACTATATAGACGGGTTTCTGCAGTTTGCCTTTAGATGGGGGTACCATCATGTTTCTTTGGCCAAAGCATGGATTCCTTTTGGAGGACAAGATCCCAACACAGTGAACAGAATGGAAGATAAGCCCATGAATGTGTTAGGGCTCTTAGAGTTCTAGGACTGCATCCTGATAACTGATTAATAAGAATAATAACTCAAAAATAACCGACAATAAAAAGCACTGATATACTTGTATATTTTGATCTTTCAAGGCAAGCAGAGTGCTGGTGGCATCCCGTAATTTTGCAAATGATGCTACATTTGAAATTAAGGTAAGAGGTGTTTTGCTTCGTGTTAAATTTTTTTCCACAGGTACACTTTGATATATAGTTTTACCTCTGCAGTACAGCATTTTGATATTCATGTTTTTCACCATTTTATTCCAAATGTTCTAGAATCGAAGATTCAGAGAAGTTAGCAAAAATTAGAATTTACTCCCTTTATGTAGCAGGTTTTTGGTAGTTTGGAGCAGGAGAGCAAGCTAAAAAGATTGAAGACCTACTCTAAGACTTGAAATGTGGTTTGGTAACATGTTTGAATAAGAAGATTCTTAGAATGCTTGTTTGAAAGTTTGTCTTTCAACCTGTAACTCAGTTGACTTCTAGGGGTTTTCAGTGAAAGTCATCTTAGAAAGACTTCCTTTCTCCAAAACGCCATCTCATTGCACAGTCAGTTTTATGAAGGAATCAGAAGCAATATGCAGCATTTCTGATGTGCTCGCCTGCTGGTTTTGAAGTTCAGTATTTGCTGGTTTTCGATTTAAATATTTCGAGTTAGATCTTAGAGTGGGTTGGCAGTGTTTACATTGTAGTGACTGAGAGATAACTGTCTGATTCCATTTCAGAAATGTGATCTTCACCGGCTGGAAGAGGGCCCTCCTGTCACTACGGTGCTCACCAGGGAGGATGGGCTCAAATACTACAGGATGATGCAGACTGTTCGTCGAATGGAGTTAAAAGCAGATCAGCTATATAAACAGAAAATTATTCGTGGTTTCTGTCACTTGTGTGATGGTCAGGTGGGTGGTAGTTTTGTAGTAAAACTGTGTTACTTAGGAATTGAAGTATGGTGTGTGTTTATCGGCTTTTACCCTGCTTTATCTGTCTGAAGGAATTGAGGCTGGTATTTTAGAATAAACATGAGAATGCTGAGACCTGCTAGGAAGCTTATGCTAAAGAATTGACTCATGTATCATATTGCTGACTTCCTGTGCCTTTATAGCATTATGATCACCTGTACTGAGTATACTTTTGGGGGAAGGGTTTTTGTTTTGTTTTTTGTTTTGTAGGTTTAGGCCAAGGTTTGTGAAATCAAATGCCTACCAGGGACCAGTTAGGTAGAATACATGAGTGAAGGCTGCCAGCTGTATGAAGTATCGAGAAAGGTGACAGGGACTAGTGGTGAAGTGGAACAGACGGGGCCCACCCGCAGGGGTAGTCATAACTGGCTGGTAGTCCAGCCAGTTGGTGCCATGTGGAAATACGGGGCTAATGCTTCCTGTTGCTGATGTCTTCGAGAGAAGACGTCTCTATTTTCATGTGAAATTCCCCAATATTTTAATGTTCACATTTGATTCAGGATTTTTTCACATCACCATACAGGCTTAAAAGAAACGTATCTGTGCATTGCCAGTTTATGGCTCTGGCTTGGGCCTTACCCTCTACTCTGTTTCTGGTGTAAAGTAGAGGTACTTGCTGTTATTAATGAAGAGTTCTCCTGGGCCAAATATTTCATAATAGTGTAGGAAACCTTTTAACTAGAAATGGTGTACTGTACTGACTCATTGCCACTTCTTCCTTGAATGCAGGAAGCTTGTTGTGTGGGCCTGGAGGCCGGCATAAACCCCACAGACCATCTGATCACAGCATATCGGGCTCACGGCTTTACGTTTACTCGTGGGCTTTCTGTCCGAGCAATTCTCGCAGAGCTTACAGGTTTGCTATTAATTTACAAAAAGGGGAAATTAAGTTTTCAGATCTCCTATTAAGATGCTAACCGTTTATAAGTTAACATTGAAACCTTTTTGAGGGTTAAAAAAAAAAAGCTGAAACCAAAAAAACCTCTCCCTTTTGGTGCTCTGGTACCTCTATTGTGCTTTTGAGTAAACTGACCATTTTTTGAGGTTGTCTGGCCTCTCAGGTAAAGGTCAGCTCTATAAAATCAGAATAGTGTTTATCACTCAAGCATGCCAATAGAAATCTAGCAAAGAAAGTAAATTGAGTATAAGTATTTCATTGGGTAGAAATTCATTGGGTAGAATCTTCTCAACAGTCCCTTTGTCCCCCTTGACTCTTATGCGAGTGTAGGAGAAATCAGATGTTTGTCACTGGCCAAAAAAAAAAAAAAAGTCTAGGGGACCACACTAACATCTGAAGAAAACTCAGTGATTAGAGAGCTGAAAAAGTTGGAAAGGTCAAGGACATGGGACTGGTCTGACCTTCATTATAAAAGGGCCAGGAGACAAGGAGGACTTGTCTAGGTATTTGCATAGAGGGACAGGTGCTTATGTAGTTGAATCGGTTTCTGAGTTCTAATGGTTGAGCCTCTACGTAAATACTCAGGGTGTGTTTTTGTTTGTTTTATATATTTGGTTTTGATGTGTCATGTTTGTGTGGTGCCACTTCTAGGACGAAGAGGAGGTTGTGCTAAAGGAAAAGGAGGATCGATGCATATGTACGCCAAGAACTTCTACGGGGGCAATGGCATCGTGGGAGCTCAGGTAGTTGAGGACTAGCATTGTATGATTTTCTGGATTTGGCCCTGGCCCACATCTGTGCAATATTCTGTACCCCAGACAACTTCCCTCTGAAGTACTTCAGTACTTGGGGGGCACGGTGTGCTTTAAATGACCTCTTGCTTCATACCCTATCATTTAATAAATAGATTTGTACAGTGATTTAAAATGTTTCCTTTTAGGTACTTGTTATGTTTTATAAGTAAGCAAGAGCCACTAGCAGTAGAACTATACCTTTGCCGTTTAATTGATATTTAATTGCTTTGTCACATCCTCTTGGCCACACCTCTCTCCCTGCTGTAGACAGTGCTGGCACTGGTACCAGACCAGGAGAAGCAGGTGGTCAGGGTCTTAAGGGCCTAGTTTGAATCTAAAGCCAGCTTCTGTGGTTATGCCGTCCTCCTTGTTCTCATCAGTTAGTAAATAATGGACAAGGAACAGCAGAAGATCGTATCTAGATTGTTCGGTTTACTTTCTAATATATTAAGGTTCTAGCATCTGGGTTTTTTGGTTTGTTTTTGGTATTTTTTTTAATCCTTGGTTTCTTTTTCTTTTTTTGGCTTTTCAGGATTAGCAGTTGAATCTCTGAATGCATAAATGTTATTGCTAAATGGTTGACATAGAATACGATAGTAGTTATTCGTGTTACTTTGCTAGTTTGTTTATAATATTGGGGGTAGGGTAAGCAGAGACAGGGTTGGGGTAGGGACAGTGTCATTTCTATCTCACATTCTGGTCAGGAGTTAACATTCAGAGCATTAACTTCTTCCCTCACGGATTTCTGTGGTTCCTTTCTTGGTTGTCCTTAATATTAGGTGCCCCTGGGAGCTGGGATTGCTCTGGCCTGTAAGTATAACGGAAAAGATGAAATCTGTTTGACTTTGTATGGTGATGGCGCTGCTAATCAGGTGAGTATGTGTCTCTTAACATTGCAATAATGATTACAGTGTTATGTCCAAAGTGTTGAATATTCATAGTTCAGTTTGTGGTGAAGTAGTATATTGCTTACTAGTTGAAATGGCCATTTATCTGGCAAGCTAAAATTTGGTTTTGTGGCCACATTAGAGATTTACATCCTGGCATTGTTTCACAAGCGCTTTACATAGGTGTACTCCTAAGAGTACGCTCACCTTTGCTCTACCTCAGTGCTCCACAGACTCTGTGGGGAAGGACTGATTTACATTTTAATCCTTGGCAAACCAGTTCTTAAACCAGTACCGTAATGTACAGACTCATTCCCCTGAATGCCAAGGTGCTGTCAGACTCCTCTCCTAGTTCCTGAGCCCTGACTCTTCTTGCTCTTCTGTCGTGGTCTGAGTAATCACCGGTCCGTGGCTGACACCCTGCCAGGCCCTGCTCTGGATGCCGATTCTCAGACACCGGTTCACTCTGGTCATCCAGAGGGTCTCATAGAATTTATAATGAAGCACACAACTAGGCAGCCGTAGTACATTCTTACATGTCCATCTTTTCCCGTTGTATTCTCCGCTGCTGCCTTGGCCCTACAGAAGCAAGTAGTAGTACTTGGTTTGTCACTTCCTTAGCGGCAAAAGAGGTGATGGGTTTGCTGCGCTGTGCCCCGCTCCCCCCCAAGCGCACACGCTCCTTTGCTTCAGAAGCTTAGTTGTGGGTGAGGCGTTTCATCCTATGGAAGCTTTCTCTGCTGGGTAGAGCAGCTGCTGTTGTGGATGATAAAGTCTAGAGAAAAACAGCAAAATGAAACCACTTGAACTTTTATACATACTTCCAGGGTCAGATATTCGAAGCTTACAATATGGCGGCTTTGTGGAAATTGCCTTGTATTTTCATCTGTGAGAATAACCGCTATGGGATGGGAACATCTGTGGAGAGAGCAGCAGCCAGCACTGATTACTACAAGAGAGGCGACTTCATTCCTGGGCTGAGGGTAAGGACACCTGTTGTAGAGCTGGAGCTACACCCTCAGGGCCTGCGGGGCCCAGGCACTCTGTCAAGTGCCCTTGAAGATCTCAGAGAGATCAAAGAGTTCTGTTTTCTTAGTGGATGAACAGGTCATGTAAGATGAAAATGGTTTTAGGCAGTTGGATTTATGCTCTGCCCCTTTCCTTTTTATTTTTAAAATGTTATTGAAGTATAGTTGATTTACAATGTTGTGTTTATTTAATCTTTCCCATTTATTAATAGGTAGATGGAATGGATATCCTGTGTGTCCGGGAGGCCACAAGGTTTGCAGCTGCCTATTGTAGAGCTGGAAAGGTAAGATTTTTCTTGTAGGCCTCTAGGCTAGAGATTTCTAATGACATTTATCTGTCTTAAAGTTAAAAGAATGCCCCCTGTGTCTATTGTAGCAATGTAGGAGTAGCTGCTAATTGAGGTGTAAAAGATAGAAGCTGGGTCCAGTTAAGCGAATCGGGTCCCTTCATATAAATAACATGGTCTTGATAGCTCACGTCTTGGGAAACATTCCATGTTTGCCCCATTTGGGGTAAATCTTGCCTTGCAGTGCTCCCTCAGCATTCTGCCTCTGTCTTCATTGTGACAATCTGTTTTGCCTTTTGGTTTGGTTAATTATGTGCTTCTAACTCTTCCACCCCCCCCGCCATCAATCATAAGCCCCTTGAGTGAACAGACTGGGGACTCCTGCAGTGCCCTGCACAGAACTTTGCTTATGTAAAATAGGCATCCATAAGTTTGTCTTTTGTAAATCAAATAATACGTTTAAATTATGTAGTCTTAGTCTTGCTGTTTCAGTCCTGAGAATCTTGACCCTTCCAGTTATAGCAGTGGAGGGAGAAGGGACCAGTGAGATTGGCCTAAAAAGAGGCTTACATGCCATCTGAGCTGGTAGAAAGATGTTCTTCTCCCTAAATCAGTGTTTCACAGCCCAGAAAGCAGGCCCCTGAGGTTTACCCTTCAGTGACTTCCCTCACGTATGTGTTTGGGCAGTAGTGCAAATAAGATTGGGCTGACAGTGATGAAAATGGAAGAGAGGGTGAAGAGGGGAGGGAGCTGTAGAACGGTTGAACAAGAAAAAAATGAGATGACTGAGATGGCAGGTTGGTGGCAGTGGGCTCACTGGTCTATATCAGGACTCTGAGACTAGGGGTCCACGCCCTGGGTGGTGGGTATCATCATCCCCCCCTCTCCCAGTTCCTGAAAGAATATGTGGCATCCAACAGTATGTGGAAACAGGATCAGTAGTTTGTAGTGTGTTGACTTTCTCAGCCTGACCAAAGCCTGATCTTGGAATTAGGGGAGGGTCTGGAAAAACCCCTGTATCACCATCCCCTTAGCCTAACCAGCCGTGCTTCCAAATGGCTACGGGATGATTAACAATCAATAGGTGACAGTTATTGAGAGATGATAGGTCAGGCAATGTGCTAAGCACTTAGGTATTACCTTTTTTAATCGGCGCACCTCTGAGCTGGGTTAATTACTGTTTTGTAGATGAAGAAACTGAGGTATGTAGCTACTATAGAGTACAGCCAGAACTGGAACCCAAGCACTTGGATTCCATCCCCCGCCCTCTTTTAACTACTACACCAAACTGCCCAAGGATCCTAGATCCACCCCATCCCCTCTGTTCAAAGTTGTTTTCTAAAAGGGGGCTGGTGTAGCATGAGCAAGCTACCTCGTGGTAGCCGGGCTCTCCCAGTCGCAGGATCAGCACCTGCCAACTTTGTTACACAGTAGCTAGATCTCTGTGAAGTAGGATTGGTTGCTGTCCCCTACGAAACACTGCATGAAGTGGGTGTGACGTAGAAAGTCACCTATCCAGCCTCTCTTCATGTGTGCTGGGAAGTGGAGAAGGACGAGAGGACTAGAGGTTTGCTTTTCATCTTACGTTGTTAAGGTTTATGTTAGTGTTTTTCTCTAGCCTTGATCAGAATGCTTATAGATGATTTCCCCTGTGACTGGGGGGAGGGGGGTGGGCAGAAAGACTAGCATATTAACCGTGAAGATAAATGCCATCCCCGCTTTCTGATAGGCTTTTCTTAATTAAATCTATGCTGTGCTTAAAGAATTATATATCAAATGCAATATATCTATTTCTGGTGAAATAGAACCCATTGACATTACATAAAGAATTGTCTGCCTTTTTGATTCAAAATATGCTGCGGGGGGGTGGCTTTTATTAATAAGTTCCTGTTAAAAATAAGGAGGATGGGGCTTCCCTGGTGGCACAGTGGTTGAGAGTCCACCTGCCGGTGCAGGGGACGCAGGTTCGTGTCCCGGTCTGGGAGGATCCCACGTGCTGCGGAGCAGCTGGGCCTGTGAGCCATGGCCGCTGAGCCTGTGCTCTGCAACGGGATGAGGCCACAGCAGTGAGAGGCCTGAGTACCGCAAAAAAAAAAAAAAAAAAAAAAATAAGGAGAATGAAACATGCAATAAATAGGTAATAGAAATGAGAAGAGATAATCAGTCAACTAAGAAGAAATTCTTAACTCAGATCTGATGAAGGTATTTGATCCTGAGAGGACGTACATTTGAGGCTGTGGCCATTGTTTCACCTTACCTCCACTGGGTTCTGTTTTAGGGGCCCATACTGATGGAGCTGCAGACTTACCGTTACCATGGGCACAGCATGAGTGATCCTGGAGTCAGGTATGGTCATGGGAAAACTGAGTGTGGTGTCCGAAGTGGATGGGCTTTGAATGGTGCTACTTAGATGAAAAAGCAAAGCATTTCAGTGTGTGTTTGCTTTTGAAGCCAGACACCAGTAGTTGGCTTCATGCATTGATTTAGTAGTTAGTCTGAGCCTGAAAGCCGTGCCTTCCAATAAATTGGTTCCAATATAGAAAGCATTCTGAAAATTCCTCTAGTGTGTACATGCTAGTTAGCATGAGCACCAATAAGAAAACAATTGCAGAGAGGAATTGTTGCATAAAACAGGACTGATGGTAGAGTAGGATACTTGGGGGCATTTACCTTTTGTAGGCATTACCCCAGATTCTCATGGCATATTCCTCTTCTGGCTGGAATGGAGCAAGACCAAGTAGCACGTGGGATATTCCATATGTTGAAATAAATCAGTCAAAAAAAAAAGGAGTTTTGTCACCTAGCAACTCTGGCATGTAATGCTGCAGTCCCGGAGTGTGGCATAATTAAGAGTAGATTTAGTCAAAGTAAGCCGTAATAAGTCTTTGAGTATAGAATGAAGGCCTAAGGGAAAATGTTATGAAGAGCAGCTTACATGGAAGAAAGCACTTGGTGTAATTCTGTTCTTAAAAAAATGGTAGAGCCTTTCTTTGCTTTTAGTATTATTTCAAGTGCTGTAGGACAAGGGTCAGTTGTACAATCAAGAATCGGAAAACCTCCTCTCCAAGTTCTTGCCAGCCACACTGCTCTGTGGTCTTAAGGGAGAAAAGGCAAGGCACATTTTTTTTGTGCTTAGCCTTCTGCTGCCTCAAAGGTTATAGCTATCACCACAGAAAACCATCTCCCCTGCCTCCACCACTACCTTCACGCCCGACCTCTAGATCAAGTAGCAAATAGAAACTTGGCGCCTGTTGTCAGAATGCCAGAGAAGCCAGGTGAATTGCCATTGTAGAGTTTTCTATAAAGACAGAGCAGCTCTTCCTTACAGAATATTAGGATGAGTTCTTGTATTTTGAAAGTATATAATTCTGCCCTTCTTACGGTGACGTGAGTACTGATGTGCTCCTTCGTCTCAGAAACAGACTGCTGTGTTTCCCAGACTGTCTCTGCTGTGCCGGCACTGTTCTTATCTACTTGTAACTCTGTTTCCCTCCCTCTAGTTACCGTACACGAGAAGAAATTCAGGAAGTTAGAAGTAAGAGTGACCCTATCATGCTTCTCAAGGATAGGATGGTGAACAGCAATCTGGCCAGTGTTGAAGAACTAAAGGTACAGTGACTCTTGATGGTTTAAAAGTAAGTCTGCCTTTGAAGGTTGGCTCTCCTTTTTGAGCAGTTTTTCTCTACACAAGAAGCTGCCACTCGGTAAACTAGGTAAGTAAGTGGGAAAGTACATATTGTATTCGGTTGGCCAAAAATTTTCCGAGCCATGTTGTGGGAAAACCCCGATGTTGTGGGAAAACCCCGAAGAACTTTTTGGCCAACGCAATATTTTTCACAGGACATTAACCTCCTCCACCATCAGTTCTTCTTTCCTAAAAATATACTGTAGATTTTTAATTCATAAATGTTCCCTCGCCAGGGTATATGTCTTAATGTTGGTATCTGTCCTCCAGAATCCCCCTTCGTGGATCGTTGTGTCATGGTTAACCTAACATTTTCAATAATAATAGGTATACTGCCAGTACTAGTAGAGAGTTAACAACTAGCAAGAGGTTCCCAGTAGAACAAGTTGGTACCTAAGCTGCTGTCTATTCAAAACATCTCTTGAACTGTAATCTGATTGATTTTTAGGAAATTGATGTTGACGTGAGAAAAGAAATTGAGGATGCTGCCCAGTTTGCTACAGCTGACCCTGAACCACCTTTGGAAGAACTCGGCTATCACATCTACTGCAGCGATCCGCCTTTTGAAGTCCGGGGTGCAAACCAGTGGATCAAGTTTAAGTCCATCAGTTAATGCGAGATGGTACACCTTCAGTTGGGTATTCAGCAGCAACTGTAAGGAATGCTTTGGGTTCTCAACTTTGTTAAGGAGGAAAAAACCCACAGAAAGAAAGTGTAGATTTAGATAGCTAGATAGATAGATAGTGTAATTGCATGTGGTTTGTACAGTGTTGCATTAAAAGATACAACGTCTTTTAATGTTATATCTTAAGGATAGTATGGATCTTATTATAAAGGTTATTTTAGTTATATAGGTCTAAAATAGGTAATAAGAGTTTGCTTAACCCTCCTTCAAATTACTTCTTTAAAATAGTTCTATTTGGTTTAGTTGTATACTCGTTTAACAAATACTTTTTTAGTTACTAAAAGGAGAAACAATTCCTTATATGCCTGTCCAACTCTGCCACCTTTCTGTGGGGCGATCATTGTCCTGTCCCTCCCAGTGCCCAGCAGCTTACCTGGTGTACCCTAACGTGCACACACGCCCCCATTTGTGTGCATGTCGGTGCTGAAGCCTGTTCACACTGAACCATCATTTCTCCTTAATAAAACACAGTATTTATTATAACCAGGCAGGGGTGGAAGGACAATTCGATTTTTAAATAAGACTACTTCATTTTAAAGGCCAAATAAGTTAGTTTTCTCCATTTATACATTAAGTATAAATATGAAGCTATTTTCTTAATAGTTTTCTATTTACAGTCATATCAAACATTAAATACAAGGCATTAAATACAAGGCATATTCTTATCAATTTTATCTTTTTTGAATTTTAAGTGCAATTCCAGTTAATAGTAATGTATGGAATGTGTGATCTAAAACAGTGATTCCCAGCCTTTTTGTTATTTTAAACACCTGTTGTTTCACCTTTCCAGCAGATATTTTTCCATTGAAGTAAATTAAAATTCATTTTTAAGGATTCCCTAATACTCTGGGATGTCAAGACCAGGTTTTACAATCACTGTTTTCACAATACATACAAGTTCTACTCACCTTGAAAACATGTTGATAAATAAAAGGTTAAAATTTTTTCCATAATTCTTTAAAACTTCAAGTTCTTAAATTGTTCATTGAACAAGCGGTGTTTTCCTTGCGTAAGTGCAGCAGAATTCGTGTGTATGTTGTCAGCTCTTTGCTCCCTGTGTCCCCTGGCTTAGCTGATTGATTAAGCCTCATCTTGGGTTGCCGGGGCCCCCTGAGCCTGTCTTCTGTACTGGGAGACTGCAGTCCAGAGCCTGCAGAGGAGACCACCACTACGAAACAAACAGGAGTCTTCTTTAGAGAGTCGTAAGAGAAGACAACTTCAAAGCAACACAGCAGAATACTTCTTTAGGAGCCCTTATGGCAAAAGCTATAGTATATCCTTCCAGACTTGTCTAGATTTGTTGTCTAGTCTTAAAAATGCAGTCCCTAACTTGAAAACTTACTTAACTAAAACAGGAATATGTTCTCTTCACACATGGAGGTGACACTTGTGCCTTAGCAGGAGTGGGACATGGCCTGAGAGGTACTGTACAGGAGTGCTGCTGCATCTGTGCAGAGCAGACTATTTAAGATGACGTGGGGATGAGAAGGCAGGGTGCAAGTTAAAGAAAGAAGGGTTTGGGTGTAGTAGCCCACTAGCATCTCATGTCTCGCTTCACTCCACTCCCAGCCAGGCCTGTCTCTTGACTTTTTCTACTGGGCCTTTAGCTTCTGCCCCCTCTCAGCTTTTCCCCAACTTTAACCTTGAAAAACTCCAGAGTTTGGAGTGAGGTTGGTAGTTTTTTTCCTGACTGAGCCATAGAAAAGGGAGTTAACGTTAATGAAGGGGGGAAAGTTACGTTACCGGCACTTTGTTTTCTACTGCTTTACTTAAAAGCCTAATTACAGGGGCTTCCCTGGTGGCACAGTGGTTGAGAGTCCGCCTGCTGATGCGGGGGACAGGGGTTCGTGCCCCGCTCCGGGAAGATCCCACGTGCCGCGGAGCGGCTGGGCCCGTGAGCCATGGCCGCTGAGCCTGCGCGTCCGGAGCCTGAGCTCCACAACAAGAGAGGCCGCGATAGTGAGAGGCCCACGCGCCGCGATGAAGAGTGGCCCCCGCTTGCCACAACTAGAGAAAGCCCTCACACGGAAACAAAGACCCAACACAGCCCAAAATAAATAAATTTATTAAAAAAGAAAAAGAAGTCAGATGGGACAGAAGATTTGTTCTGGGTTAGAAATAGCCTTAGGGCTGTGGCACTGAAAGTCCTGACGGTGACGGTGACGGCTGCGTGAGCCGGTTTGGATGGGGTGAGGGGAGCTCAGAGAGGAGGAAGCCGTCATTAAGGCCTGAAAGAGTTGGCGGGAGGGCAGGAAGGCAAATATGGCCACATTTCCTGAGGCCACTCTGGATTTCTGTGTCTGATCGGCAGTTTGGAAGGCCCTTACCTCTTCCTCCCGTGGGTGCTGATCCGGCACAGACTTGGGGCAAAGCAGGAAGTGCTCTCAGGAGGGTGAATCCTGAGGGAACCCTAACAGGAAGCTTTCCCAAGCTCCTCTGGGTGAAAAGCGCCAACACTTAATTCAAAAACCAACTTCCAGAGCGTTTACATGACTGAAATAGTTTTGACAGCTATTGAAAACTCAATCAAAACCATTTTGATAGGCTGTTAGCCTATTTAAAAATAAAGTTTTCTCACTGAATTTTATCCAAGTAATCTTTGCTGATTTTTCTTCTCTTTTAATTCACTAAGTTAAAAAAAACTCTCACTCTTGGAAGGCATTAAAATGAACATCATTGTCATTTCTGTCTCAATTACATTTTCTTCTACATTTCACTCTACCTGTCCAACTGCAGGATGAAGCAGCCCTGGGAATAGGGCTCAAAGAATCTAGATTTTTATTCTATTTATGTTTTCTTCCCTCCTTGTTCCCTGGCCTCTCAGTTTGATTCAGTCTTTCATTTAATAAATATTTATTGAATTCCTATTACGCACCAGTTACTGTAGGAGAGGCTGGAAAGGTAGAAAAGTTAGATATTTGGTCTCTGCCCTTGAGGACCTACTAACGGTGGGAAGAAGGTACAAACAAGTAATTAAAAAGCAAAAAACAAGCACTATAATTAAGATATGCCCAAAGCACTTGAAAAGATATGTACTAAATTTTTATTTACACTTTAATTTACTAAGTAAATAAATCCTATGTTTATTGTCACCTATGTCATAATCTTTTTTGCTTAAAAGACAAAAAGAATTCCGTTCACCGGAAAGCCAATTTTATCTATTTGTTGTGTTAGAGTGCCATCTAGTGGAAAATGTCTGAAATTACAACGCCAGCTCTTTTTTCTATTTCTTATGTTAGAGTTCCATCGTGTGGAGATTTTATGTAATTGCAGAATGAATTTTTATTTTTGTGTTACAGCGCTACCCAGTGGTTTTATCATGTGTTTGCAGAGGATATACTTTTCTTATTACTCAGTTAAGAGTGTCAGCACGTAGAGTTTTTATGTAATTGCACACAGATATGTTCTTCTTCTTATTCTGGTGAGAATGTCACTGGGTGGAATTTTCCTGCCATTGCAGATAAATTTTTCATATTTCTCAGGTTAGAGTGCCACCGAGTGGAATTATCGTGCAATTGCAGAACATGTTTTTCTTACTGCAGGTATCTTCCGCTTTCTGAAAGTTATTCTTACACCACTTTGCTTTTATGAAAGACCTACATTAGTACATAATTTTCAGTAAGCAAAAGAAACCTGAAGAGGATTTTTGCTTTTACCCACACACACAAAAAAGGCATTGCTGACTGTACTAATGTTGGTCTTTTGTTAAAGTGGCATAACTCTAACTTTTAGCAAGCGGGGATTGTCTTTGCTTTTCCCCATTTCTGCTTACAAAATGTTTCATAGGAACTTTACCTTCAGATAGCGGGGTGAACCTGTAATAGGGAAAAAAAGAAATACGTGTTCTGCACTTACATGATAATTCCACCAGGTGGCACCCCAGAACGCCATCTGGTGGAAATACCATGTAATTGCAAAACAGTTTTATTGCTGAAGTTAGGGTGCCGCCCAGTAGAATTTTCCTGCAATTGCAGAACAGATACGTTTTCAATTTCTCATGTTAAAGTGTTACCTGGAAAAAAAAGTTTTTATATTCTTGTGAAAGAGTGCCACCTAGTGGAATTTGTTCTTTGTTACAAAGTAGGGCAGTGGTCCTCCAACTTGGCATCCGAATCACCTGGAGAACTTTTTAAAACAAAAATTTCATGTCCCCATGCTCAGAGTTTCTTATTGAGGAGGTTTGGGATAGGGTGTGGGGATTTGCATTTCTAACAAGTTTCCCAGTTTATGTTGATGCTATTTATCTGGGACTGCACTTTGAGAACCACTGAAATACCCACTCCTTAAATGTTAGTTTCACACATAACTGGGATTTTTTTTTCCTGTATAATTTCTAGAATTGTTTCCGTTCTGAAGATCTGTAGGCATTGGAAACCTTTGCTCTCCTGAGTCTTTCCAAAGAACTCAGGATACCTGTTGACTAAATCTACCCGTTGCTTTTGATACCAGTTTTTGCAAACTTATCTAAGCCACTTTACAATGTGGGATGAATTCTGTTTGTTTTCTGTATCCCCCAATCCTAATAGAATAGGCTTTCCCTACATATCTGTTGGATGAATGAATGAATTTAGGCCTTCAGCATTGCCGGGTTGTTAGGATAAATGTGGCAGCTTCCCACAAGTGAAGTAGGAAGACGGTTTGTCAATTTCCTTCTCCACAACTTCACTATTATATTACAGTGAAAGAAGCTGCAGACAGAAATCTGTCAAAATCATTTATTCATATGCAGGCACAAATCCTGCCCTACAGCCTGTTCCTAGAAGCAGGCAAGGGCCTGCTCTGATTTTCTGTTTTTTGGGTTTTTTTGCGGTACACGGGCCTCTCACTGTTGTGGCCTCTCCCGCTGCGGAGCACAGGCTCCGGACGCGCAGGCTCAGTGGCCATGGCTCACGGGCCCAGCCGTTCCGCGGCATGTGGGATCCTCCCGGACCGGGGCACGAACCCGTGTCCCCTGCATCGGGGACAAATCCTAGAAAGCTGAAACACCAGAGGATTAACAGTTGCTAGCAGCTTCTTGTCTCTGAGTTTATATTTCCCAAAGTTTCTATAAATAACATGTGCTTTCTTACATAGTCTAAGACAGCATTTTGCAGTCTCAGCACTCTTGACATTTTGGGCTGAATCATTGTTGTGGGTACTGTCCTGTGACAACCAAAAGTTATCTCCAGAAATTGCCACGTGTCTCCTGGGAGCAAAAGCGTTCCTGGTTGAGAACCACTGGTCTAAGAGAATCTCAGATCAGAAAACAATGCTAGTAGTTAACGACCACGAAGTGAAATAAGATTAGTCAAAAGTTGTTTCAGATTTGCATGAGGTTTTTTTTTTTCATTTTGAAGAAACCAATGTCATGTCAGCATTTAACCTAAAGTAATATTTCTTCCAGAACATGGGGCCACTTGCTCAAATGTGTAAAAGAACAGCAAATAAGAGGTTCCACGGCATCATCTGTTCAGTTTCTAAGAAGGTTAGACTCTAAAAAGTTGAAGTTTTGCCAGCCTCATGGGATGTTCGTTTCCCATCTGTCCTGACACTGGACAAAGAACGTGAGATAAACAGAGCCCCCTGAAATGTTCTATATCAAAGACTTCCTAAGTACTATTATGTTCCATGATTAACTGTGACTCTACGTATGGCCACAGATGCAACAATACAAGAAAGTTCCCCAAGGGGTTTATGATAGTTACGAGTTAGCCTGAGTGGAGAAGATTCCATCAAGACATGCTCATTGAGCACCTACTGTGTGCCAAGCACTGTTCTAAGGCTCTGAGGATACAGAGGGGAACACGATGCTCGAGGTGCCGACCCTGGAGGGATCCCCCATTCTAGGGAGGGGGAAGATGATAAACAGGGGCACACCTATGCCAACAAGCTAATTCTGGGAAGAGAACTAGATCCTGTGGAAGAGAGTCGCTGGGTGGCAGGGAGGGGAGAGGGTGCCTCTACCTGGTGCAGCCTATCTGAGCGGAGTGCAGAGGTGGTGGCATGTGTGCAGAGATCTGGGCCTAGATTGGTGAAAGCCTACCTCCAAAGCCCTGAGCTGGGAATGAGTTAGAGTATTTGAGGGACAGAAAGGGAAGCAGCTGGACCAGAGCAAACAGAAGGTGAGGGAAATGGGGGGAGTGGGAGGCCAGGTCAGGTGACTCCTTTGGAGGTCTTCACGGGAAGTTTGGGTTGCACTTTAGTTGGGAAGGTGCTGGAGGGTGGGAAGCAGGGGAGGGACAAGATCTGGTTTCTGCTTGGGGAAGATCCCCTTGAGCCCCAGCTCGGAATGAACCGGAGCAGGACAAGACGAGCCCTGGGAGCTCTGTTGTTTGAGCTCCGCAGGAGTCCAGGTGAGCCCAACCAGGTTGGAGGGGCGGAGGTGAAGCGCTTGGATTTGGAAGTTGATTCGGGAGAAGAGTTGGCAGCCTGTGTGGGCCTGGCAGCCCCGGTGCCCTGAGCCGGCTATGGGCGAGCAGAGGCCCGAGTGTGGAGCTGGGGTCTTGGCAAAGCGCTTGGGCTGCTTGAAGCTGAAGCTCCAGGGAATGAAGCAGTGACTAATGACAGACAGCAAGCATGACAGGGCCTTGTAAACCCATTTTTATTTTCAAATAGGCTAACAGCCAGGAGGTAGGGCATTTTGTAACTTCCCTGGGACTCAGAGCCAAGTGGCTCCAGGAGCTGCTGGCTGTGGAAGCAGCACAGAGCAGAGGCCAAAACACGGCCGGCTTCGGGGGAGAGCCTCATATTCTTTCTCGAAGAATCCCCATTCGACGGCTGATGCCTGAAAGTCCACCATTTGCGATGTCTTTTGGGTTTAGGTTTTTAGTTCAGGGCAAAATGCAAATTCCCTTCCAAAAGGCAAAGCAGAAGGCAGTGATGGAGACTGGGCCCTACGGAGCAGTGCGGCCATGAACTTCAGCGCTGTCAGAAGTCACATGGGGGCTTCCGTGGTGGTGCAGTGGTTAAGAATCTGCCTGCCAATGCAGGGGACACGGGTTCGAGCCCTAGTCTGGGAAGATCCCACATGCCGCGGAGCGGCTGGGCCCGTGAGCCACAACTACTGAGCCTGCGCGTCTAGAGCCTGAGCTCCACAACAAGAGAGGCCGCGATAGTGAGAGGCCCACGCGCCGCGATGAAGAGTGGCCCCCGCTTGCCACAACTAGAGAAAGCCCTCACACGGAAACAAAGACCCAACACAGCCCCAAATAAATAAATTTATGAAAAAAGAAAAAGAAGTCAGATGGGACAGAAGATTTGTTCTGGGTTAGAAATAGCCTTAGGGCTGTGGCACTGAAAGTCCTGACGATGACGGTGACGGCTGCGTGAGCCGGTTTGGATGGGGTGAGGGGAGCTCAGAGAGGAGGAAGCCGTCATTAAGGCCTGAAAGAGTTGGCGGGAGGGCAGGAAGGCAAATATGGCCACATTTCCTGAGGCCGCTCTGGATTTCTGTGTCTGATCGGCAGTTTGGAAGGCCCTTACCTCTTCCTCCCGTGGGTGCTGATCCGGCACAGACTTGGGGCAAAGCAGGAAGTGCTCTCAGGAGGGTGAATCCTGAGGGGACCCTAACAGGAAGCTTTCCCAAGCTCCTCTGGGTGAATAACGCCAACACTTAATTCAAAAACCAACTTCCAGAGCATTTACATGACTGAAATAGTTTCGACAACTATTGAAAACTCAATCAAAACCATTTTGATAGGCTGTTAGCCTATTTAAAAATAAAGTTTTCTCACTGAATTTTATCCAAGTAATCTTTGCTGATTTTTCTTCTCTTTTAATTCACTAACTTAAAAAAAACTCTCACCCTTGGAAGGCATTAAAATGAACATCATTGTCATTTCTGTCTCAATTACGTTTTCTTCTACATTTCACTCTACCTGTCCAACTGCAGGATAAAGAAGCCCTGGGAATAGAGCTCAAAGAATCTAGATTTTTATTCTATTTATGTTTTCTTCCCTCCTTGTTCCCTGGCCTCTCAGTTTGATTCAGTCTTTCATTTAATAAATATTTATTGAATTCCTATTACGCACCAGCTACTGTAGGAGAGGCTGGAAAGATAGAAAAGTTAGATATTTGGTCTCTGCCCTTGAGGACCTACTAACGGTGGGAAGAAGGTACAAACAAGTAATTAAAAAGCAAAAAACAAGCACTATAATTAAGATATGCCCAAAGCACTTGAAAAGATATGTACTAAATTTTTATTTACTTTAATTTACTAAGTAAATAAATCCTATGTTTATTGTCACCTATGTCATAATCTTTTTTGCTTAAAAGACAAAAGAATTCCGTTCACCGGAAAGCCAATTTTATCTATTTGTTGTGTTAGAGCGCCATCCAGTAGAAAATGTCTGGAATTACAACGCCAGCTCTTTTTCTATTTCTTATGTTAGAGTTCCATCGTGTGGAGATTTTATGTAATTGCAGAATGAATTTTTATTTTTGTGTTACAGCGCTACCCAGTGGTTTTATCATATAGTTGCAGAGGATATACTTTCCTTATTACTCAGTTAAGAGTGTCAGCACGTAGAGTTTTTATGTAATTGCACACAGATATGTTCTTCTTATTATTCTGGTTAGAATGTCATTGGGTGGAATTTTCCTGCCATTGCAGAGAAATTTTTCATATTTCTCAGGTTAGAGTGCCACCGAGTGGAATTATCGTGCAATTGCAGAACATGTTTTTCTTACTGCAGGTATCTTCCGCTTTCTGAAAGTTATTCTTACACCACTTTGCTTTTATGAAAGACCTACATTAGTACATAATTTTCAGTAAGCAAAAGAAACCTGAAGAGGAATTTTGCTTTTACCCACACACACAAAAAAGGCATTACTGACTGTACTAATGTTGGTCTTTTGTTAAAGTGGCATAACTCTAACTTTTAGCAAGCGGGGATTGTCTTTGCTTTTCCCCATTTCTGCTTACAAAATGTTTCATAGGAACTTTACCTTCAGATAGCGGGGTGAACCTGTAATAGGGAAAAAAAGAAATACGTGTTCTGCACTTACATGATAATTCCACCAGGTGGCACCCCAGAACGCCATCTGGTGGAAATACCATGTAATTGCAAAACAGTTTTATTGCTGAAGTTAGGGTGCCGCCCAGTAGAATTTTCCTGCAATTGCAGAACAGATACGTTTTCAATTTCTCATGTTAAAGTGTTACCTGGAAAAAAAAGTTTTTATATTCTTGTGAAAGAGTGCCACCTAGTGGAATTTGTTCTTTGTTACAAAGTAGGGCAGTGGTCCTCCAACTTGGCATCCGAATCACCTGGAGAACTTTTTAAAACAAAAATTTCATGTCCCCATGCTCAGAGTTTCTTATTGAGGAGGTTTGGGATAGGGTGTGGGGATTTGCATTTCTAACAAGTTTCCCAGTTTATGTTGATGCTATTTATCTGGGACTGCACTTTGAGAACCACTGAAATACCCACTCCTTAAATGTTAGTTTCACACATAACTGGGATTTTTTTTCCTGTATAATTTCTAGAATTGTTTCCGTTCTGAAGATCTGTAGGCATTGGAAACCTTTGCTCTCCTGAGTCTTTCCAAAGAACTCAGGATACCTGTTGACTAAATCTACCCGTTGCTTTTGATACCAGTTTTTGCAAACTTATCTAAGCCACTTTACAATGTGGGATGAATTCTGTTTGTTTTCTGTATCCCCCAATCCTAATAGAATAGGCTTTCCCTACATATCTGTTGGATGAATGAATGAATTTAGGCCTTCAGCATTGCCGGGTTGTTAGGATAAATGTGGCAGCTTCCCACAAGTGAAGTAGGAAGACGGTTTGTCAATTTCCTTCTCCACAACTTCACTATTATATTACAGTGAAAGAAGCTGCAGACAGAAATCTGTCAAAATCATTTATTCATATGCAGGCACAAATCCTGCCCTACAGCCTGTTCCTAGAAGCAGGCAAGGGCCTGCTCTGATTTTCTGTTTTTTGGGTTTTTTTGCGGTACACGGGCCTCTCACTGTTGTGGCCTCTCCCGCTGCGGAGCACAGGCTCCGGACGCGCAGGCTCAGTGGCCATGGCTCACGGGCCCAGCCATTCCGCGGCATGTGGGATCCTCCCGGACCGGGGCACGAACCCATGTCCCCTGCATCGGTAGGCGGACTCCCAACCACTGCGCCACCAGGGAAGCCCCCTGCTCTGTTTTTTAGGCACTATAACAAGCTCCTTCCTGACGTGTTGCTCCATGGCAGAGCCAATGAGACAACAGAGTCTCCGTAAGAGGCGAACACAGGACCGCTAGTCCAAAGGTGTTAGCCCTCTGGCTTGTCAGACGCTTATCCTCCGTTCATGCAAGGGGTGGGTTCCTCATCATTTTAGCTAATCACATGTTTTGAACACCACTCATTTCCCCAATTAAAAAGTATTCCTTACACTTTTTAGGTGAATTATTAAGCTCTGGTGCAGATGGAGATAGGATATTTGCAGGTCCTCTAAAACATGGAATCCTTATCAGGGTCCTTCGAATGTTAATCACCTAACCTGCAGCGTGGCTCCCTGATTAGGGTGATTCACAGGTTAACTGACTGCCCCTCTGGTAGAGGAGACTAAAGTTAATTTACAGACACACTTATAGCACTTCATTTATGCAGAATTCTGTGAAAGTAAATTGCAGACAGTATAAATCCAGGAAACCTGAGGTTTTCTTCATGCATTTATTCACTTGCTCTTTATTAAAAGTCTAACATATGGGATTTTAGGCTAAAAGTCAGGAATTCTGAGTTCTGGTCTCAGCTCTGCCACCAACTAGCTGTGTGATCTTAGACAAATTACTTAACCTCTCTGGGCTTTAGTTTGTTCATTTGCGAACAAGAAACCTGAACTAGCCATTACTAAAGCTACCTCCAGCTCTAAAATGTCATGATTCCATTCTTTCAGAAAATGCTAGGACGCATTTGCAATTCCAGTTACCCTCCAGCCTTGCTTGGCCTCCGTGAGGATGAAACCCTGATATCCCAAAGCATCCATTGTATGTAATGAATTAACTTCTCTCTTATACTCCTAGAATAGGAGTTATGTACTCTCTCTGGCAGAATGGAGAAGATAGTCACTCCCATCATGTTCTGTGTTCTGTGGTCCAGATGAGGAACCTGGGGTGAGAATGACTTGCAAAGTCCTCTAAAGGTCATCCAGCACAGAACACCCAATGGGGTGCCACAGATGAGCTACAGGGATGCCAAGATACCAATCTGCTTGCCTTCAGTGGAGGCTGGAAGTCCCGCGGAGGCCCAGGTTGGTGTAAGAGCCGCCTGGCCCATTGATTCCACCGAGCTGCATAAGCAGCACTGTTTTCTCCCTGTGGTGCGACATGAAAAGTGTGGTAATCACGCCTCTGTCGTACAGTGCTCGGAAATGTGCAGTTTAGGCCACGGGAATCATGGTCCTGACCCTTAATGATGCCCGGCGGAGATATAAAACAGAGGTTGCCAAGCTGCTGAGGGGGAGGGCGGGCAAGTCAAGGGGACCTCTCCTCGCTCACTGGGGTGCCGTGTTCCCAATCTTTTCTCACTGTAGCAGACATCTGTCCTGTTTCTGTACAAAACTTGGTGGCTCAACACAGCAAACCTTTATTACTTCCCAGTTTCTGTGGCTTAGGAATCCAGAAGCAGCTGAGCCGGGGGTTGGGGGCTCAGGGTCTCTGGTGAGACTGTGGGCTGGGCTGCAGTCATCTGAGATGGGTGGAGCCGTTCCCAGCTCCCTGGCTTGGCTGCGGGCTCCACGTGGGCCTCCCCACAGGGCTGCTCGCCTGCGGCAGCCGGCTTCTCCCAGAGCCGCTGTGACCCAACAGACGGGAAAAAGCCTAGTGCCTTTATGACCCAGTCTCAGCAGTGACAGACCACGGCTTCCGCTGTGTGCTGACGGTCATACAGACCAACCCTGGGCCAGTATGCGGGAGCAGGGCTCGAGAGTGTGGCTGCCAGGAGGCGACGCCACTGGGCCAGCCTGGGGGCCACCGCACCTGCCTCTGCAGACTCGGGTGCTGCAGCCGCCAGGGGAGCCACGTGCGCATCACGGTTGAGAAGCACGTCCTGCCCACTAGGCGTATACCATCCTCTTGCGGGGAGGGAAATCTTGTTGCCCGCTGCTTTCTCCAATTCCTCTCACTTGCCCCTCTTTCAATATTCTTCTCTCCAGAGAAGTCACCACTTTCTCCCCTTTCCAGCCAGACCTCCCAACCCAGGCGCCCCTGTCCCTCACTTCTCTCTCTCTTCCTTTTTTTCTTATCTTCCCTCCACTTTCTTTTTCTTTCTCTTTCTCTCCTGTTTATTCATTTTCCAGAAAGCCCAGGAGGATTTAATTTTCGAAATGATTACCAGGAACGAGCCCAAGAGAAATGATGAAAACGAAAGTACTGTGGCCCTTTGAGACTCGAGTTCTTCTCTCTGAAAATACACTCTTCTTTTAGAGCAGAGGCCTCAAAGCAGCCCAGACGAGCAAATAGCTTTTCCCAGTGAAATATTTTATTTAAGGCATGGAGGCTCATTTGGGGGAAATGCTGAGATGCGGGAAACTTGCGTCGCCGTGGCGAGTAAGCACAGCTGATTACGTTCCCCGCCCGCCTCCAGGAAAGGATTCACAGGCACCCTTCTATGAGGTAGTCCTCCACTGCGCTCTGTTGCCTTTAGAAAAGTGCAAAATTCCTTTAAATCCAGGCACTCTGGAAAATTCGCAAAGCTGAGACTGATAAATACTGCTCACGCACAGGATTGAAGCAGAGTTTGAGCTGCTCCCCTATCAAGCCGCATCAGCATCACCTGGGAGCTCTTGGGAGAGGCAAAGTCGGCCCGGCCCAGGAGACCCGGATGTGAAACCCGGGGGGCGGGACTACCAAGTCCATTGCAAGGAGCCCGCGAGGGAGTTTGGCGCGCGCTAAATTGGTAGAAGCACTGGTTTGAGAAAAGCATGGGACCCTGCCATTAATGGAGGGGAAAAGCGGGGAGACACCAGCAGGTAAGACATAAAAAATAATGGGATGTGACATGCTTAAATTTTCTAGGTATGAAAAGATACATGGGGCTGGCGTTCCCTTGCCTCTGACCGCCCCCCCCGCCCCCGCTTTCCGCTCCATCCCCCCTGCTCAGGCACCAGCACAGTAACGGGAACCAGTCCAGGTTGAGCCTGGGGGGTTGGGGGAGGAAGGGGTTATTTCGTTACCACATTTTGGAGCCAACAAGCTTTTAAACCAGAGAGCCGCTGGCTGTGAAGCAATGCTCGAGTGCGCCACTAGGGGTCGCCAGCAAGTTGCCTATTACAGCCCAATGCCAGCTTCTTTTTTTTTTTTAGTAGATCTTTATTGGAGTATAGTTGCTTCACAATACTGTGTTTGTGTTGTACACCAAAGTGAATCAGCCATATGCATACATATGTCCCCATATCCCCTCCCTCTTGAGCCTCCCTCCCACCCTCCCTATCCCACCCCTCTAGGTCTTCGCAAAGCACCGAGCTGATCTCCCTGTGCTATGCGGCTGCTTCCCACTGGCTATTTTACATTCCGTAGTGTATGTATGTTGATGCTACTCTCACTTCGCCCCAGCTTCCCCCTACCACCCCGTGTCCTCAAGTCCATTCTCTATGTCTGCATCTTTATTCCTGCCCTGCAACTAGGTTCATCAGTACCATTTTTTAAAATTTAGATTCCATATATATGCGTTAGCATATAGTATTTGTTTTTCTCTTTCTGACTTACTTCACTCTGTATGACAGACTCTAGGTCCATCCACCTCACTACAAATAACTCAATTTCGTTTCTTTTTATGGCTAATATTGCCTTGTATATATGTGCCACATCTTCTTTATCCATTCATCTGTTGATGGACACTTAGGTTGCTTCCGTGTCCTGACTATTGTAAATAGTGCTGCAGTGAACATTGTGGTACATGACTCTTTTTGAATTATGGTTTTCTCAGGATATATCTCAGGGGCTGCTGGGTCGTATGGTAGTTCTATTTTTAGTTTTTTAAGGAATCTCCATACTGTTCCCCATAGTGGCTGTATCAATTTACATTCCCACCAACAGTGCAAAAGGGTTCCCTTTTCTCCACACCCTCTCCAGCACTTATTGTTTGTAGACTTTTTGATGGTGACCATTCTGACCGGTGTGAGGTGATGCCTCCTTGTAGTTTTGATTTGCATTTCTCTAATAATTAGTGATGCTGAGCATCTTTTCATGTGCCTCTTGGCCACCTGTACGTCTTCCTTGGTGAAATGTCTACTTAGGTCTTCCGCCCATTTTTTAACTGGATTGTTTGTTTTTTTGATATTGAGCTCCGTGAGCTGTTTGTATATTTTGGAGATTAATCCTTTGTCTGTTGTTTCATTTGCAAATATTTTCTCCTATTCTGAGGGTTGTCTTTTGGTCTTGTTTATGGTTTCCTTTGCTGTGCAAAAGCAAAGGGAAGCCCTCTATGAGTTTTCTATGGTGTTTGGTCTTACACTTAAGTGTGTAATCCATTTGGAGTTTACCTTTGTGTATGATGTTAGGTAATGTTCTAATTTCATTCTTTTACAATGCCAGCTTTTTATAACAAATAGTTTTAAACACACTCTTTAAAATCCTGAAATGCAATTCATAGATAACAATAGTACCTAACTACACAAATAATTTTTAGACTTTTTAAAAGACTATAATATAACGCAGAAATAAAAGCAAAGTAATGTGTTACAAACTAAGATGTATGCTTGGACGACTACATTAGAGCCACAGTGAAGTGGTTGGATGCTTGCACCTGAACGTAGAATCACTGTGACTATGGCAGCTGCGGGTGTAGACTGAAGTGGGGTGTTAAATCACTCACTTGAATACCAGTAGCAGCATTGCCACTGGCGATACGAGTTTTCTGCAGTTGTAAACAAGTCTTGAAAAACCTGGAACAAAACACATTATTGACACAGTCTTTCCTCGGTTTACTCGCTAAATATCTATGCATTACTGGAAGATTCATTCAAAAGCTGTTTTTTATTTCTCTGTAGAATGGAGGTAGGATCTAGGTCCAGATATTATATACAGGTTTTAGATGCAGGATTTCACCTACATAAATGTCCAGAGGAACGTTTGAAAGTCATGTGAGAAATAGAAAACGTTTCCATCGCACAGGGTGTCGGGAAGCTAGGTTCAAGGGTACTCCCCCCCATCATTGTGACAACAGACCCCCAGCCGCAGAAGCGTCCATTGTAAGCCGTAGGGAACAGCTCGGCTCCCACTGAGAATCACTTTGAAGGGAGGAGCAAAGGCAAGAGAGGAGAGACTAAGGAAGGCACATCTAGGCTCAGGATGGGCCAAGGACCGTAGCCATGTGGCAGATGCAGCGACCTGGGGGCCCACTTGGGCAAGGGCGCGCAGTGCTCTGTTGGCAGTGTGCCAGGGAAACGGCATTCACTTTTTGTCCAAGTCTCACTTTTTAGCCCCTCTGCCACCACCCTTGGAGTCAACAAAATATTTAAACATCTGGAAATCCTTTTTAAAAATAGATATAATGTTCTCTTTGGGCCCCAGGGGGATTCCTGAAAATGGATTTAACGCTTCCTAAGGGGCAAAGAGTATTATGAATCACATCCCTGAAATGTTTGCATATTGTTGGACCCAGCAATTTCACCTCGAGAAATTTGTCCTAAAAGAAATAATAATAATTTGGATGAGCTGATAGCTACAAATATACTCAAGCAGAGTTTATGATTGTAAAAATGGAAAGCCATCTAATTGTGCAACAATGACGGATTAGTGGAATAAATTATAGCTGCAGTGGAATATTAGGAATTAAAAATCAGGTTGTTAAAAATACTTACTCACCCGTGGGAAGGGGTTACAAACTATTAGGTACCTTCTGACCTCATTCCTATAAATTTTGTAAATGTGTAAATGTGTAGCAAAAGTATATTGCTTGGGGGTGATATACTGACACTAACAGCACTTTGTGTGGCCTTGTATGGTTGTAGAATATTTTTGTTTTGTTTTGTTTTTGATTTATCTGTAGTTTCCAGAATTTCTACATGGAACACCTTTCTTTTGTAATAAGAAAAATGCTAGTTATAAAATGATGAGAAACTACTTTAAGAAAGAATCCTATTATAGCTATTTGGTAAAGTCCCTAATTGCCCCTCCCTTGTGTGTGGTAAATCCCGATTTTCGTTTCTTAAAGGTTGGCAAGTTTCTTAAGATTGGCAAGCTTTATCGATGGTTAAGCCAGTTGTGCAGACAGTTGGTGAGGCCTGGTGGATTTTTTTAAAATTAATTTTTATTATTGGAGTATAGTTGATTTACAACGTTGGGTTCGTTTCTGCTGTACAGCATGGTGAATCAGTTATACATATATCCACTCGTTTTTTAGATTATTTTCCCATATAGGCCATTACAGAGTATTGAGTAGTTCTGTGCTGTACAGTAGGTTCTTAATAGTTATCTATTTTATATATGGTAGCGTGTGTATGTCGATCTCAGTCTCCCAATTTATCCCCCCCTTCCCCCCTTGATAACCATAAGTTTGTTTTCTACATCTGTGACTCTATTTCTGTTTTGTAAATAGGTTCATTTGTACCATGGTTTTAGATTCCACATATAGGCGGTATCATATGCTATTTGTCTTTCTCTGTCTGACTTACTTCACTCAGTATGACACTCTCTAGGTCCATCCATGTGGCTGCAAATGGCATTATTTCGTTCTTTTTTTTTTTTTTGCGGTACGCAGGCCTCTCACTGCTGTGGCCTCTCCCGTTGCGGAGCACAGGCTGCAGGCGCACAGCCCCAGCGGCCATGGCTCACGGGCCCAGCCGCTCCGCGGCGCGTGGGATCTTCCCGGACCGGGGCACGAACCCGTGTCCCCTGCGTCGGCAGGCGGACTCTCAACCACTGTGCCACCAGGGAAGCCTCGTGGCCTCTCCCTTTTTTATGGTTGAGAAATATTCCATTGTGTATATGTACCACATCTTCTTTATCCATTCTTCTGTCGATGGACATTTAGGTTGCTTCCGTGTCCTGGCTATTGTAAATTGTACTACAGTGAACATTGGGGTGCATGTATCTTTTCGAATTATGGTTTTCTCAGGGTATATGCCCTAGAGTGGGATTGCTGGATCATATGGTAGCGCTAGTTTTAGTTTTTTAAGGAACCTCCGTACTGTTCTCCATAGTGGCTGCACCAATTTACATTCCCACGAACGGTGTAGCAGGGTACCCTTTTCTCCACACCCTCTCCACCATTTATTGTTTGTAGATTTTTTAATGATGGCCATTGTGACCGGTGTGAGGTGATAACCTCATTGTAGTTTTGATTTGCATTTCTCTAATAATAAGTGGTGTTGAGCATCTTTCCATGTGCCCCTTGGCCATCTGTATGTCTTCTTTGGAGAAGTGTCTATTTACATGTTCTACCCATTTATTTTTTTAAAGATTTTTTTGATGCGGACCATTTTTAAAGTCTTAATTCAGTTTGTTACAATATTGCCTCTGTTTTATGTTTTTGTTTTTTTGGCTGCAAGGCATGTGGGATCTTAGCTCCCTGACCAGGCATCAGACCCCTCACCCCCTGCATTGGAAGGCGAAGTCTTAACCACTGGACCGCCAGGGAAGTCCCCCGCCCACTTTTTGTTTGGGTTGTTTGGTTTTTTTATTTAATTTGAGGTGCATGAGCTGTTTGTATTTTGGAGATTAATCCCTTGTCAGTTGCTTCATTTGCAAATATTTTCTCCCATTCTGTGGGTTGTTTTTTCATTTTGTTTATGGTTTCCTTTGCTGTACAAAAGCTTTTAAGTTTAATTAGATCTCATTTGAGGCCTGGTGGATTTTCATGAGTGGAGAACCTGACCCAGAAAGAAGCTTTGAGCTGCAGGATGAGTTCAAAGGCCGCTGAGCACCCCGATCACACCTGCCATTGGACATCTGCCTTTGTTTAGCCGCGTTGTTCAATTAATGACCTTTGGCTAAGTACTACACTGACAGAGGTTCTTTCTGTTTATGTAGTAGCTCTTGTTGGTGGCCCTAAACAGTAGTTAACTATTGACTATAAAGATAGCAGTCACCTCTTAAACCTGCTGAGTACCCAATCAAATTCTAGTAATAGTGCTTGTTATGGGTCAGGCACTGTTGCGAGTGCTTGACAAATACGAATAAGCTTCATAACAGCCCAATGAGATGAATATTGTCATTCCGTTCTTTTTAAAGATGAGCATGTCCAGGCACTGAGAGATTAGGCAACTTGCCCCAGGTCACACAGCTAGTAAGTGGTTGAGTCAGGATTTGAGACCAGATAGATTCCAGAGTCCAGATGCTATGCTGCCTCTCCACAAGCCTATTATTAGGTTTCCAAAGGCTGCTTCCGTTTGGAAATCAGCCGCAGAAAATGACTGACAATAACTTAAGGCCACAGTAACCAGCCACGGTCTGCATGATGGGAGAACAAGGCCAGACTTAGAAGAATGTGCCCTGTGATGTAGTCTGTGGTTTAGTGAAAGCCAACCCAGGGCGACGCAACCACAGATGGAAGAAAAGGTTTGCCCTGCTCTTGTCAGGCCATGCAGAATAGATCAAAGGCAGCACCACAGTTGAACTGCAGATCTGGTGGTCCCAGCATTTCATGCTGAAATTCTCTTCACCTTGAGCACACCCACATTTCAGTAGGGAAGAGTTTAGAATCTTTTTTTTTTTTTTTTTTTTTTTACATTTCTACATTGGCTATTAGAACGAAATGATCATACCTACCATTATTCACACATCTTACCATGTTTCAGGAAACCCATGCTTCCAAGAAAACACTCTGGCGCCTCTTTTAATGAATTTCCCTTGGGGTCCTGTCATGGGTAGGTACATCTTATCTTCCATATGTACAAAATGCAAAGCTAAAGTTAAAATCCTTCTTTGGCTTCTCACTGTTCTTAGGACAAATGTCTAAATCCTCAGTGAGCCTAAAACGAGCAGGATGATCTACTGTCAATCTTGTTTCCATTTCTCAAAAGCACCTTTGACCTGGGAGTGCGCCGGGCATGCCCTCTTCCTGCCTCAGCTCAGCTGGTTACTCAGTGCAGCTCAGTTAGCAGATCACATCTGAAAGTCTTTTCCTCAGCCTTTCCCGATCACCCCCAGTCCTCCATAACACTCTTTATAATGCAAATGTGCACTATGTGTGTAATTTATCCATTCAATATCCATCCCCTTCTCCCCCAGACCCTAACTCCATGACAGCCATCATGTCCCTGTCACCTACAACTCCAGTGTCTGCTTTACAGGTGTTCAATATGTATTGTGAAATGAATGAGTGTTCATAAATGTTTGCAATTGCCTGACATAAGCAAGCCCTTCTGTAGCTTCTATGCCCTGTAGCAAATACCAAAAGGTGAAACGTGGATTTTCTTAAAACAGCTAGAGAGAATTGTTCGACATGTAATCCCTGATGTCTGGCATCTATACTGCTCTTTTTGTAAGGAGTAGAGGGAAGAGTCCAAGGAACCCCTGTTCAGGCACCACCAGGTTAAACAATTATCAGCTCATGGGCCATCTTGTTTCCGCCAGTGTGGCCACCACTGTCACTGGTTTATTTTAAAGCTACTCCCAAGCATCATATCATCTCGACTGTAAAAACTTGAGTGTGTATCTGTGACTCTTTATAAAATTACTTGAATAACATTTGCATGCCTAAACAATTCTTTAATATCATTACATCCAGTCAGTGTTGAAATTGTCCAAGCTGTCTGATAATAAACTGTTTTTTTCCAGTTGCTTTTTCTGGAATGCATCCGGGATCCACAGGTTGCATTTGGCTGATAAGTCTCTAAGTCTCCTAACATGTGACAATTCCTGCATCCACTTATTTTTTCTTTTATCTTGCCATTTAAAGACACTAGGCCATCTCTTCCGTAATACTTCTTGCCTTTTTTGATTTTACAGATTCCATCCTGTAAGCTGGTAGGAAGCCTGAAGGCTTGATGGGATTCCAGTGTGATAGGAGGCAAGAACATGCCTCAGGTGAGGAGGCACCTGAGCGTCTCTTGGGGCAGGAGCGTGGGCTGCTGGTTGACCAGATGTTCTCAATTTGATCCTACTTTATAAAGTTCCCCAATGGCTAGATCCATCATCTCCTTGAGGGTTGGAAGATGGGGATATTAAAACTCTAGGATTCCTTCTTAATTGGTGAAAACTTTTCTATAAAGAACTTTCCGGGGGTGGGGGTGGGGGTGGGGAAGGATGGGGAGAAGGGATAGTCGGGGAGTTTGGGATTGACATGCACACACTGCTGTATTTAAAATGGATAACCAGTGGACCTACTATATAGCACAGGGGACTCTGCTCAATGTTATGTGGCAGCCTGGATGGGAGGGGAGTTTGGGGGAGAATGGATACATGCATATGTATGGCCGAGTCCCTTTGCTGTGCATCTGAAACTATCACAACATTGTTAATCGGCTATACTAAACTATAAATAAACTAAAAAGTTAAAAAAAAAACTTTCCCCTATCAGCTATTGGTTTACCTTGAAATTCAGTCTGTATAGGAGAGGGAGGATAAATCCTCAATTCTTTCCCTTTACCAGTTTTCAGAGTAATTACTATTGGGTGGCTCTTTGCTTCTAGGTCTTTCCAGTGGAGAGAGTTAGGATGTATATTTTTTAAGGGGAAAATAGTCATGAGTTTATACTGTTATTTCCAATTCAAAATCAGTACCACTAAGCTTCTTTTGCTTTCATTTTATTTTTGTGTCTCTTTTGTCTCATGTTGAAAATCTTGGTTCCTAATGACGTCAACATAATTATATATTCATTTTATCGGGGTGTGTGTGTGTGTGTGTGTGTGTGGTCTCCAATAACAATGACACTGATAACTGAAAACAATTTAAGCCTTTTTTGGGCAGTTCTTTTTTGCTGGCTTTATTACTGTGTTGTTCAGGTCATTCCCTGGGGGGTTAGGTCCACAACTTCGTATATGGTTAAATTCATTTGTTGCATTTTGTCTCCATTTGTATTCCATTTTGTGTTATGGTTATGGAAAACATTTCTGTGGCTCGGAAGTCAGAAGAGCCCCTAGCCATAATCCTTCCAACAGGGAATTCCCTGGTGGTCTAGCGGTTAGGACTCTGCGCTTTCACTGCTGAGGGCCTGGATTCGATCCCTGTTCAGGGAACTAAGATTCCACAAGCCACGCAGCATGGCCAAAAAAATAAAATATAATCCTTCCCACAGCATGGAGCCTAGCACATCAAAAACACTCAAATATTCATTGACTTTTATGACCTGTATATATGATTTTTCTAAGTCATCCACTGGGGCGATGGCTCCCACCAAGAAAGCCCAAGGCATGGTAAGGACCATGGTTTGCTCTAAAGTTCAGCTTGATTGAGAGTTTTTAGGGTGCTTTGTAAAGGAAAGGTCAAAAGGCATATTTCAAGATCCCTAATCTAAATCCTCCGGCTTCACCCAGAGAAGCCGGTCATAAACTGGCCAGGCCGGAGTGCTGGAGAGAGAAGAGTCCCTCATCTCGTTTTACCCAAGCTCTGAAACCCTCCTCTCTTCTTTTCCTTCTTTTTTTTTTTTACATTATTATAGAGACTGTCAAAGTTTATTTTCCTTTAAGAAATGAAATGGATCTTTTTTTATTGAGGTATAATTGACATATTATATTAGTTATAGGTGTACAACATAATGATTCAATATTTGTAGATATTGTGAAATTATCACAATAAGTCTAGTTAACATCCATGACTATACATAATTACACATTTTTTGTCGTGATAACAACTTTTTAAGAGATCTATTCTCTTAGCAACTTTCACATATGCTCTATATTACATCCCCATGACATTTATTTTATAATGAGGAAAAAATTAATCAATAGTCAACCTAAGAAAGAAATGGAAAATTTCATTTGAGCCAACCTGAGGATTATAATCTGGGAGACAGCCTCTCAGAGAGCTCAGAACTGTTCTGAAGAGGTTAGGGGGCAGGGAGGCCAGTATGTCTGTGATTTTAGAGAAGGGGTACGTGCAATCAAACACACATCTTGGTAGAAGGTTACTGATGTTCATGAGGGAAGAGAGGTCTTAGTTAATGGTTTTAGTGCTTTTCCAAGTATGGGAAGATGCAAGAAACTGGGTTCATAAAATTTTCTCCTGAAAATATCTAACTACCTGAGGGCCAGTTCTGCCAGTTTTCCCAGAGCACAAAAATGCCTCATCTTGTTCTTCACCATGAATTCCTTTTAGGGTATATTTTAGGTCAGTGACTGCAGCGGCTCACAACTTGATTCTTGTAGAACTGGATGGTGGGCAACATTCTTTATTTTACAAACCCTTCCCTTTCGGTCTTAATTTAGACCAAGGTTTGGGAGGCATTTCATGACCAATTTGGCCCACAACACTAGGAATGCTCATTCCCAGGTAAGGCCAGGATTTCATTGATAGGACTCTCCATGTGCTGTTAGTGGATTAGGCCCTGTTGACAGTAGCCCAAAGCCTCTGGACCGCCTGTCTTACTGGTCTGTTATGGTTCAGGAAACGGTTCCCTCTTGTTGCTTCTTCCCATAGCTAGAGTTACGCTATTACCATCATTGATCTTAAGAGAACTATATATCAATATTTGGTGAATCATTTCAAGTCACTTAGTCATTGTTATTTTTATCACAGGCTCAGTCACACATCTGGTAATGCAAGAAACAATCATTTTGTAAAATAGGCAGGATATAAACAATATAGCTAGTGACATTAATAAGGTTATATGTAAGTATTTAAGCTAAGAACTTCCATTAGCTGTGGCCCCGTATCTCCCCAGGTCATGTGACCTGGTCTGTTCTGTACCCGTCGCTATCTTTAAGGGAAATGATACATTGGCATTGTACATAAAATTCACCAAAGATGTATGCACATCCAAGGTGAGTGGTGGGTCATCGTGATCCCTTACAGGATTGAGAAAGGAATGTTATCTTCAAAGGGGTTACATGGCTGGCGCTAGAAAAAGAACAATTCATGTTTATGGTTGAGCAGGTATTTCTGCCATTAGGGAGTTCAGGTTAATGCATAAATGCAGATGCACAATGCACACGAGAGGGGAGGCAGGAGGCCCAAACGGGCAGAGTAAAAACAGTTTGTTTAAATTTTTCTTGTCTTGCCTTAAAATATGAATTTTATTTCATCAAATCCTAGCTCACAGCAGATAGGGAAGACTTACAACTGTCACATGATCTCTAAAAGAAACGTTAGCGGCAGAACCATTTATAGAAACCAGGTGTTCTGTCTTTCGGCCTCCCCCAGGGATATTAATCTTCACCATCTTGTGTATTGAGCAAAGGCTTCAAAGTTGCGGCACCGGCAGGGCTGGACGCTCAGTAGGATTGGCCTTGCACGATCGTGCGTGGCTCAGCTGGGGTGCAAAATCCAAGCAGGTCCTTTTCCCGCGGGGCCTGGAGGTGTGGCCTCACTTTCCCACGCAGGCACCCTCAGGTCTCCGGCGCCTCACCTGCCGGCTGCTTGCTGACGGAAAGATCCCTCAGCCTCGCCCTCTGGCTCTGACACCCAATGGGCGGCCGCGGGCCTCAGGTGGGCGGGGCACGCCCTGGGAGCCGTTCTGGTTGGCCCGCGGCCCGGCGAGGCGCGTGACGTTTCCGTCGCGTCGTGCTGGCGTGAAGTGGTAGCGTCCGCTCCGAGAACCTGAAGGAGACTTGGAGGCACCTGGGCCGCGCTGCTTGGGCCGTTGGGAGTCGCCGCTGCCGCCACTGCCCGCACTCCATGAGGAAGATGCTCGCCGCCGTCTCCCGCGTGTTGTTGGGCGTCGCCCAGAAGCCGGTGAGGTGGCGTGAGCGACCCGGGGTGGGGCGCGAGTGGGCCCGAGGCCGGAGGACGCCAGAGGGCAGGACGAGCGGGCTGAGTGGGCCGGGCGGGCCGGGCCTTGTGGAGCCGCGGGCCTTTGTCCTGCGTCCACGTCGTGCGCTCCGCTCCTGGCCGCGAGGGGAGCGGTGGCTCGGCCCTCGGGCGCCGACTGAGGGAGGGGGAGCTTTACAAGGTCCGTGTGGAGGTCAGGCGCGGCTCCCGGTGCCGGGCTGGTCGGTGCGCTCTGGAAGGGCCCGTTCGTTTACCTCAGACAGAGAAGGGGGCTTTGGGATTCCTCGAGTCTCGAGTTGACCGCCTCTTCCCAGCCCACTCATTTTAAATCTTCCTCTTGACCGGGAACCCGGAGACAGAGTGGCTCCATTCACACTTCAGTTTCACCAGTTACTAGCCCTGTGACCTTGAGTAAGAGGTTTTTGTTTTTTCTTCAAAATCCCCGTGCTCAGTTTCCTCATCTCTAACATGGAGATGAGAGTACTTACCCCGTGGGGTTGTGTTTTTTTTTTTTTTTTAAAATGAGGATGAGAGACGGTGAGGCTTAAACGAGTGACAAATATGTAAACCTTTCCCGGTAGCGCCTGGTACATAGTAGGTGCTGCCTGTGTTGAACATTGTTATTATCATTTAGGATCTCTGTTGCCTTATTGATTCTCTGTATGGAAGTTCTGTCCATTGATGTGAGTGGGGTGTTAAAGGCTCCTACCAGTACTGTATTCCGGTCAATTTCTCCCTTTATGTCTGTTAGTATTTGTTTTACGTATTTGGGTGCTCCTATATTAGGTTCATATATGTTGACGGGTGTAAAATCATTATATAGTGTTCTTTATCTTTCTTTATGCTATTTGTTTTAAAGTCTATTTTGTCTGATATGAGTATTGCAACCCCCACTTTCTTGTCATTTCCGTTTGCATTCCCTCACTTTCAATCTTTGTGTGTCCTTTGTCCTAAAGTGGGTGTCTTGTAGGCAGCATATTTTAGGCTCTTGGTTTTTTTTTAATCCAGTCTGCCACTCTGTGTCTTTTGATTGGAGCATTACTGATATTTAAGGTAATTATTGATACGTATGTATTCATTGCCATTTTAAACCTTGTTTTCCAGTTTATTCTATGTTTTCTCTTTGTTCCTTTCTTTTTGTGGTTTGAGGATTTCCTTTTATTTTATGCTTGTGTTTTCTTTCTGGTTTTTGTGAATCTATTGTATGTTTTTGACTTGCAGTTGCCCTGTTTTTCAAGTATGTGAACCCCTTCCTGTATCTGTTTGCTTTAGACTGGTAGTCATATAGGCTCAGATGCATTCTAAAAAAACAAATGTACATTTTGTCACTCTCCTTCCCCACATCTTATGATTTTGATGTCTTTTTTTTTTTTTTTTTTGCGGTACGCGGGCCTCTCACTGCTGTGGCCTCTCCCGTTGCGGAGCACAGGCTCCGGACGCGCAGGCTCAGCGGCCATGGCTCACGGGCCCAGCCGCTCCGCGGCACGTGGGATCTTCCCGGACTGGGGCACGAACCCGCGTCCCCTGCATCGGCAGGCGGACTCTCAACCACTGCGCCACCAGGGAAGCCCTTGATGTCCTTTTGATTACATCTTCATGTTTATCCTTCTGCTGTTCCTTGTGTTTATCATCACTTTCACAAATAGGTTTTTTTGTTTTTGTTTTGATCTGTATAGTGGCTAATTTAAGTGATTTACTTTCCAATTGTGACTTCCTCCTTCCTATATCTTCTTTTCTATATAGAGAAGAACTTGGAGTATTTCTTTTAGGGTAGGTTTAGTATTGCTGAATTCTTTTAGTTTTTGCGTGTCTGAGAAATTCTTTATTTCTTCTCCTATTCTAAATGATCTTGCTGGGTAGCGTATTCTAGGTTGCAGATGTTTCCCTTTCAAGGCTTGAATATATTTTGCCACTCCCTTCTGGCCTGCAGCATTTCTGTAGAGAAATCAGCCGATAGCCTTATGGGGATTCCCTTGTAACTAACACGTTGTTTTTCACTTGCTGCCTTTAAAATCCTCTCTTTAACTTTTGCCATTTTATTATAATAAAATGTCTTGGTGTAGGTCTGTTTGGTTCATCTTGTTGGGACCCTCTGTGCTTCCTGTATCTGGATATCTGCTTCCTTCTTTAGGCTTGGGAAGTTTTCAGTCATAATTTCTTCAAGTACATTTTCAGTCCCCTTTTCTCTTTCTTCTCCTTCTGGAATCCCTATTATGCGTAGATTGGCACACTTTATATTATCCCATAGGTCTCTTATATTGCTTTCATTTTTTTTCACTTGCCTTTCTGTCTGCTGTTTTGATTGGGTAATTTCCACTATTCTACTTTCGAGGTCACTTATTCTTTCTTCTGCATTATTCATTCTGCTATTCATTGCCTTTAGCTCAGCTTTCGTCTCAGCAAATGAAGTTTCTAATTTTTCTTGGCTCCTCTTTCTAGTTTCTAGTTTCTTTTTACAGTACTCTGCATTTCTGTCGATAGCCTTTCTTAAGTCCTTCAGTATTTTCATTATCTCCTTTTTGAACTTGGTATCTACTAGACTGAAACCCTAGTTTCATTGTTTGTTCCTTCAGGGGAATTTTCTTGGTCTTTTAACTGAGAGTAGTTCCTCTGCTTCTTCATTTTGCTTATATTTTTTTTACTCTCTGAATTTAGGAGAAACAGTTATCTACTGTAGTCTTGGAGGGCTACTTATATGCAGGTGCCTCCCTGCGTAGTTTGTGTGGGTTGAATATTTTTTTGGCATGAGGGCTGTTTTTGGTTTGGATTCTTGCCGTCTCTTTCCTCTGCGTGTGCTGGTCGTTATCCCCTTGATAGGGGATGTGCAGGTGCGTGGCCCGCGTGTGCTCCCGGGGAGGGTGGGGGCAGTGGTGGGTGCCCAGTCACGGGACCCTTGGTAGCTGCAGTGGTCTGCATCCGCCTCTGGAGTCCGAGATGGCAGTGGCGGCTCGAGTCTCGTGTAGGTGGTGCCCTGCTGCCTGAGAGTGCGCGCACGGAGAAAGAAGCTCCTATGGCGGTCCCACCTCTCTCTTCGTGCACCCCCCAACAATGGCCCCTTGCCTTTCTGAAGGGCCCAAGCTTCTTCCCGTATTCCCTCAGTTATAGTGCACCACACTCCAGCCCCCTCAGGCTGTCGTCTCCACGTAGCCAACTCCAGTCCTCTCCCTGGGTCTGACCTCCGAAGCCCAAACCTCAGCACCCAGCCCTTGCCCAGCCCAGTGGAGGAGCTTCTCAAGCTGGGGAGTGCAAGGTCGTGGTACCAACCGTCTGTGTAGGTCTCTCTCCGCTTTGCTTTCCGCAGACCAGTTGCTGCACGCTCCTCCGAGGTTCCGAAGCTCCACCTCTGTCCTGGGTGATATCTCCACCAGTGAGGGGACTTCTCAGGGTGTGGAAACGTTTTCTTTTTCACAGCTCCCTCCCAGGGGTGCAGGTCCCGTCCTGATTGCCTTCTCTCTTTTTTTTTCTTTTTTCTTTTGTCCTACCCAGTTATGTGGAGATTTTCTTGCCCTCTTGGGTGTCTGAGGTCTTCTGGCAGAGCTCAGTAGATGTTCTGTGAGAACCCTTCCACACGTAGATGTATTTTTGGTGTATTGATACTTGTGGGAGAAGGTGAGCTCCACGTCCTACTCCTCCACCATCTTGATCCAAATCTCCCTCACACTTCTTTTGTTTTGTTTTGTTTTATTTTTATTTATTTTAGTTGTTTATTACTTTTGGCTGCGTTGGGTCTTCGTTGCTGCGCGTGGGCTTTCTCCAGTTGCAGCGAGCGGGGGCTACTCTTCGTTGTGGTGCGTGGGCTTCTCACTGCGGTGGCTTCTCTTGTTGCGGAGCACAGGCTCTAGGCGCACGGGCTTCAGTAGTTGTGGCACACGGGCTCAGTAGTTGTGGCTCGTGGGCTCTAGAGCACAGGCTCAGTAGTTGTGGCGCATGGGCTTAGTTTCTCGTGGCATGTGGGATCTTCCCGGGCCAGGGCTCGAACCCGTGTCCCCTGCACTGGCAGGCAGATTCCTAACCACTGTACCACCGGGGAAGCCCCGAAGCTCAGGTTCTTGATGTCTCATCGCAGAAAGAATTCAGTGAGAGACAAAGTGATAGGTAAGAAGTGGATTTATTTAGAGAGAAACAGACTCCACAGAGTGTGGGCCATCTCAGAAGGTGAGAAAGGCCCCCCCCCCAACTTCTGATATGACTTTTAGCTTAACTTTCGCTTAATGTGACTCCTTTCACCCATTGTATCAGTGAATCTTACTATTTTTGAGATTCATAGTAATGAAATGGGAGAAAGTATCTAAGTAGCTTTCTGACAGTCAAAATCTTTGACCTTACCTTCTTGCTCTTTATTATGTAGAACTGTCATTGTTTCTTGTTAGGAATTTAGGATGGAGAAAGAGAATTTTTCCTTTTCTTGGTTACTGTTGCTTGACTGGTTTGGTCGTTAGTTTTCAGTCTCCAAAATGCAGTTTCTGTAGTTGTATCTGGAGATTTATTTTGCAAGACAAGATATATATATTTCTAGCCCCCCAAAACCATTTAACTGTCAAAAATAACATATCCATTTCATGATTGCCGAACATAACGTTTTGTTTGTCACCTCATACTTCTCAACTTTTCTTCTTCCCAAATTTCTCAATTTTTTTCACTTATTCTTAGATGTATTGGACTCTCTCAATCTCTAACTTAACTGAAGCATTTGTCTCTAGCAGTTCAACTTTTTTTCTCCAGCAATGTCATGGTTTTTGTTGGCTTTATTGGATAATGGTATATTGATGGGTGAAGAGATCACTAGATAATAGCTTTCTGCCTGTTGGCTTGTACACTTAGCAGATCAACCTTACCCCTTCTCACCAAGATCAAGACCATTGCTACAGGTTGGATGGTAAGGTAACACACTGTATGAACATATCAAAAGTACTTTTTGTGGGGTCTGAAGAATGCTCTTCAAGTCTGCATGAGAAGAAGTCATATTGGTTTACGTATGCGTGACGTGGCAGAATGTGGCTAAAGAAGTACAGTCCTCCTAACTGATTAAATGTTTGTGGTCTAACCTGGACCTTAGCCATCACACAGAGTACTATTGCTGTGAGCAGAGTGAAAAGGAAACATTTCTGGCAGCTTTTTACCCGCGCCCCTTCCCCCCACCAAACAGTGACAGCCACCTGAACATGAACAAGGGAGCACTGGGGATTTCCATGGCGGTTCAATGGTTAAGATTTTGCGCTTCCAATGCAGGGGGCGCAGGTTTGATCCCTGGTTGGGGAACTAAGATCCCACATGCTGTGCGGCGTGGCCAAAAAAAAAAAAAGGGAGCACTGGGATTCTTCGGCGGCCGTGCGGGTTTGAGGAGGCAGCTCGTGGGGGTGAGGTGCTTAAGGTGAGGTGACACAGACCTTGGAGCCAGATTTGCTGGGTTTGTACCCCAGCCCCAACAGTTAAGTGCTCTATGGTTTGGGCAACTCAGGTAGCATGAATCTCATCAGCACCGAGAGAAAAGCTTCACTGAAAACTCATTGCAGGTCCCACCCCCTCAACTCAGATGGCAACAGTGCAGTCAGAGGCCTGCCCCTCTAAGCCTCAGAATAGGAATTCTGTAGCAATAGGAATTGAGGTTAAAACACAGATGCCACCAATCTGCATACCAAATGGCATGAGTCAATGACACCAGCTCCGAGATCTGTTTTGAGCCCAAGCAATGGTCCAAGTTGCACATAGGTCACCTTGCTTGATCTAACAACAGATCAACCTCAGAGGCATTTTTATCAGAATTTCACCCACTGAAAAAACAGCTGGCTAATCTGTTTTTTTCCCAGTAATAAATGAGAAGCTTTTATTTTATTTTTTTAAAATTTTGAATTTTATTTATTTTTTTATACAGCAGGTTCTTAATTAGTCATCAGTTTTATACACATCAGTGTATACCTGTGAATCCCAATCACCCAATTCATCACACCACCATCCCCACCCCACCGCGGCTTTCCCCCCTTGGTGTCCATACGTTTGTTCTCTACATCTGTGTCTCAACTTCTGCCCTGCAAACCGGTTCATCTGTACCATTTTTCTAGGTTCCACATACATGTGTTAATATACGATACTTGTTTTTCTCTTTCTGACTTACTTCACTCTGTATGACAGTCTCTAGATCCATCCACGTCTCAACAAATGACCCAATTTCATTCCTTTTTATGGCTGAGTAATACTCCGTTGAATATATGTATCACAACTTCTTTATCCATTCGTCTGTTGATGGGCATTTAGGTTGCTTCCATGACCTGGCTATTGTAAATAGTGCTGCAATGAACACTGGGGTGCATGTGTGTTTCAGAATTATGGTTTCCTCTGGGTATATGCCCAGTACTGGGATTGCTGGATCATATGGTAATTCTATTTTGAGTTTTTTTTTTTTGCAGTACGCGGGCCTCTCACTGTTGTGGCCTCTCCCGTTGCGGAGCACAGGCTCCGGACGCGCAGGCTCAGCGGCCATGGCTCACGGGCCCAGCCACTCCGCGGCATGTGGGATCTTCCCAGACCAGGGCACGAACCTGCGTCCCCTGCATCGGCAGGCAGACTCTCAACCACTGCACCACCAGGGAAGCCCTATTTTTAGTTTTTTAAGGATCCTGCATACTTTTCTCCATAGTGACTGTATCAATTTACATTCCCACCAACAGTGCAAGAGAGTTCCCTTTTCTCCACACCGTCTCCAGCATTTGTTGTTTGTAGATTTTCTGATGATGCCCATTGTAACTGGTGTGAGGTGATACCTCATTGTAGTTCTGATTTGCCTTTCTCTAATAATTAGTGAGGTTGAGCAGCTTTTCATGTGCTTCTTGGCCATGTGTATGTCTTCTTTGGAAAAATGTCTATTTAGGTCTTCTGTCCATTTTTGGGTTGGGTTGTTTGTTTCTTTAATATTGAGCTGCATGAGCTTTTTATATATTTTGGAGATTAATCCTTTGTTGATTCATTTGCAAATATTTTCTCCCATTCTGCGGGTTGTCTTTTCATCTTGTTTGTGGTTTCCTTTGCTGTGCAAAAGCTTTGAAGTTTCATTAGGTCCCATTTGTTTATTTTTGTTTTTATTTCCATTACTCTAGGAGGTGGATCAAAAACGATCTTGCTGTGATTTATGTCAGAGAGTGTTCTTCCTATGTTTTCCTCTAAGAGTTTTATAGTGTCCAGTCTTACATTTAGGTCTCTAATCCATTTTGAGTTTTTTTTTTGTGTATGGTGTTAGGGAGTGTTCTGATTTCATTCTTTTACATGTAGCTGTCCAGTTTTCCCAGCACCACTTATCGAAGAGACTATCTTTTCTCCATTGTATATCCTTGCCTCCTTTGTTGTAGATTAATTGACCATAGGTGCATGGGTTTATCTCTGGGCTTTCTATCTTGTTCCATTGATCTCTGTTTCTGTTTCTGTGCCAGTACCATATTGTCTTGATTACTGTAGCTTTGTAGTATAGTCTGAAGCCAGGGAGTCTGATTCCGCCAGCTCCGTTTTTTTCCCTCAAGACTGCTTTGGCTATTTGGGGTCTTTAGTGTCGCCATACAAATTTTAGGATTTTTTGTTCTAGCTCTTAAAAAATGCCATTGGTAATTTGATAGGGATTGCATTGAATCTGTAGATTGCTTTGGGTAGTATAGTCATTTTCACAATATTGATTCTTCCAATCCAAGAACATGGTATATCTCTCCATCTGTTGGTGTCACTTTTAATTTCTTTCATCAGTGTCTTATAATTTTCTGCATACAGGTCTTTTGTCTGCCTAGGTAGGTTTATTCTTAGGTATTTTCGTCCTTTTGTTGCAATGGTAAATGGGAGTGTTTCCTTAATTTCTCTTTCATATTTTTCATCATTAGTGTATAGGAATGCAAGAGATTGCTGTCCATTAATTTTGTATCCTGCTACTTTACCAGATTCATTGATTAGCTCTAGTAGTTTTCTGGTAGCATGTTTAGGATTCTCTATGTATAGTATCATGTCATCTGCAGACAGTGACAGTTTTACTTCTTCTTTTCCAATTTGTATTTGTTTTCTTTCTTTTTCTTTTCTGATTGCTGTGGCTAGGACCTCCAAAACTATGTTGAATAATGGTGGTGAGAGTGGACATCCTTGTCTTGTTCCTGATCTTAGAGGAAATGCTTTCAGTTTTTCACCACTGAGAATGATATTTGCTGTGGGTTTGTCATATATGGCCTTTATTATGTTGAGGTAGGTTCCCTCTATGCCTACTTTCTGGAGAGTTTTTTTTGTTGTTGTTGTTGTTGCTGTGTATGATCCTTTTAATGTGTTGTTGGATCCTATTTGCTAGTATTTTGTTGAGGATCTTTGCATCTATATTCATCAGTGATATTGGTCAGTAATTTTCTTTTTTTGTAGTATCCCTGTCTGGTTTTGGTATCAGGGTGATGGTGGCCTCATAGAATGAGTTTGGGAGTGTTCCTTCCTCGGCAATGTTTTCGAAGAGTTTGAGAAGGATGGGTGTTAGCTCTTCTCTGAATGTTTGATAGAATTCACCTGTAAAGCCATCTGGTCCTGGACTTTTGTTTGTTGGCAGATTTTTAATCACAGTTTCAATTTCATTACTTGTGATTGGTCTGTTCATATTTTCTATTCCTTCCTGGTTCAGTCTTGGAAGGTTATACCTTTCTAAGAATTTGTCCATTTCTTCCAGGTTGTCCATTTTATTGGCATAGAGTTGCTTGTAGTAGTCTCTTAGGATGCTTTGTATTTCTGCAGTGTCTGTTGTAACTTCTCGTTTTTCATTTCTAATTTTATTGATTTGAGTCCTCTCCCTGTTTTTCTTGATGAGTCTGGCTAATGGTTTATCAGTGTTGTTTATCTTCTCAAAGAACCAGCTTTTAGTTTTATTGATCTTTGCAATTGTTTTCTTTGTTTCTATTTTATTTATTTCTGCTCTGATCTTTATGATTTCTTTCCTTCTGCTAACTTTGGGTTTTGTTTGTTCCTCTTTCTCTAGTTCCTATAGGTGTACGGTTAGATTGTTTATTTGAGATTTTTTCTTGTTTCTTGAGGTAGACTTGTATAGCTATAAACTTCCCTTTTAGAAATGCTTTTGCTGCATCCCATAGGTTTTGGATCACCGTGTTTTTCATTGTCATTTGTCTCTAGGTATTTTTTGATTTCCTGTTTGATTTCTTCAGTGATCTCTTGGTTTTTTAGTAACGTCTTGTTTAGCCTCCATGTGTTTGTGTTTCTTACGTTTTTTTCCCTGGAATTCATTTCTAGTCTCATAGTGTTGTGGTCAGAAAAGATGCTTGATATGATTTCAGTTTTCTTAAATCTGCTGAGGCTGGACTTGTGACCCAAGATGTGATCTGTCCTGGAGAATGTTCCTTGCGCACTTGAGAAGAAAGTGTAATCTGCTATTTTTGGATGGAATGTCCTATAAATATCAATTAAATCTATCTGGTGTATTGTGTCATTTAAAGCTTCTGTTTCCTTATTTATTTTCATTTTGGATGATCTGTCCATTGGTGTGAGGTGTTAAAGTCCCCCACTGTTGTGTTCCTGTCGATTTCCTCTTTTATAGCTGTTAGCGGTTGCCTTATGTATTGAGGTGCTCCTATGTTGGGTGCATGTATATTTATAATTGTTATATATTTTTCTTGGATTGATCCCTTGATCATTATGTAGTGTCCTTCCTTGTCTCTTGTAATATTATTTTAAAGTCTATTTTGTCTGATATGAGAATTGCTACTCCAGCTTTCTTTTGGTTTCCATTTGCATGGAATATCTTTTTCCATCCTGTCACTTTCAGTCTGTATGTGTCCCTAGGTGTGAAGTGAGTCTCTTGTAGCCAGCACATATATGGGTCTTGTTTTTGTATCCATTCAGCAAGCCTGTGTCTCTTGGTGGGAGCATTTAATCCATTCATGTTTAAGGTAATTATCCATATGTATGTTCCTATGACCATTTTCTTAATTGTTTTGGGTTTGTTTTTGTAGGTCCTTTTCTTCCCGTGTGTTTCCCACTTAGAGAAGTTCCTTTAGCATGTGTTGTAGAGCTTGTTTGGTGGTGCTGAATTCTCTTAGCTTTTGCTTGTCTGTAAAGCTTGTGATTTCTCCACCGAATCTGAATGAGATCCGTGCCGGGTAGAGTAATCTTGGTTGTAGGTTCTTCCCTTTCATCACTTTAAATATGTCATTGCACTCCTTCTGGCTTGTAGAGCTTCTGCTGAGAAATCAGCTGTTAACCTTATGGGAGTTCCCTTGTATGTTATTTGTTGTTTTTCCCTTGCTGCTTTCAGTAATTTTTCTTTGTCTTTAATTTTTGCCAATTTGATTACTATGTGTCTCGGCGTGTTTCTCCTTGGGTTTATCCTGTATGGGACTCTCTGCGATTCCTGGACTTGGGTGGCTATTTCCTTTCCCATGTTAGGGAAGTTTTCAACTATAATCTCTTCAAATATTTTCTCTGGTTCTTTCTCTCTCTTCTCCTTCTGGGACCCTTATAATGTGAATGTTGTCATGTTTCATGTTGTCCCAGAGGTCTCTTAGGCTGTCTTCATTTCTTTTCGTTCTTTTTTCTTTAGTCTGTTCCGCAGCCGTGAATTCCACCATTCTGTCTTCCAGGTCACTTATCCGTTCTTCTGCCTCAGTTATTCTGCTATTGATTCTTTCTAGTGTTGTCTTCATTTCAGTTATTGTATTGTTTATCTCTGTTTGTTTGTTCTGTAATACTTCTAGGTCTTTGTTAAACACTTCTTGCATCTTCTCTATGTTCGCCTGCATTCTTTTCCCGAGGTCCTGGATCATCTTCACTATCATTATTCTGAATTCTTTTTCTGGAAGGTTGCCTATCTCCACTTCATTTAGTTGTTTTTCTGGGGTTTTATGTTGTTTCTTCATCTGGTATATAGCCCTCTGCCTTTTCATCTTGTCTTTCTTTCTGTGGATGTGGTTTTTGTTCCACAGGCTGCAGGATTGTAGTTGTTCTTGCTTCTGCTGTCTGACCTCTCGAGAAGCATTTATTATTTAAAAAAAAAAAAAAAAAGAAGGGAGTTGTAGAGAACATCTTCCTTCTGGTGCTCTTCGAATCATAAAACATCGCTCAAATCTTTTGTTTTTTTTAAGTCAGGGAATGCTAAGTATCTTTTCTTTTGTCTTGTACATTTCTCACTAAGGTGTCTATCTCATGCTTTGTGTAGTTTAAAATATTTTTCTTATAGTACCGTTTCATAGAGAAGTGATTTGCCTGAAATAGGAGTTGAATCATAGTTTTATTTGAAGAACTATTCTGAAAGTAAAGCATTAGCTTGCTCAACGTATGTGGTTATGACTAAGAATAGCATAAACATACCCCACAGATTATCTGGTCTCTTCGATTTGGCCATTAACTTCATTACATTTTCACTGTAATTTCTTTGAAAACAAAGTGACTATATAGACGGGTTTCTGCAGTTTGCCTTTAGATGGGGGTACCATCATGTTTCTTTGGCCAAAGCATGGATTCCTTTTGGAGGACAAGATCCCAACACAGTGAACAGAATGGAAGATAAGCCCATGAATGTGTTAGGGCTCTTAGAGTTCTAGGACTGCATCCTGATAACTGATTAATAAGAATAATAACTCAAAAATAACCGACAATAAAAAGCACTGATATACTTGTATATTTTGATCTTTCAAGGCAAGCAGAGTGCTGGTGGCATCCCGTAATTTTGCAAATGATGCTACATTTGAAATTAAGGTAAGAGGTGTTTTGCTTCGTGTTAAATTTTTTTCCACAGGTACACTTTGATATATAGTTTTACCTCTGCAGTACAGCATTTTGATATTCATGTTTTTCACCATTTTATTCCAAATGTTCTAGAATCGAAGATTCAGAGAAGTTAGCAAAAATTAGAATTTACTCCCTTTATGTAGCAGGTTTTTGGTAGTTTGGAGCAGGAGAGCAAGCTAAAAAGATTGAAGACCTACTCTAAGACTTGAAATGTGGTTTGGTAACATGTTTGAATAAGAAGATTCTTAGAATGCTTGTTTGAAAGTTTGTCTTTCAACCTGTAACTCAGTTGACTTCTAGGGGTTTTCAGTGAAAGTCATCTTAGAAAGACTTCCTTTCTCCAAAACGCCATCTCATTGCACAGTCAGTTTTATGAAGGAATCAGAAGCAATATGCAGCATTTCTGATGTGCTCGCCTGCTGGTTTTGAAGTTCAGTATTTGCTGGTTTTCGATTTAAATATTTCGAGTTAGATCTTAGAGTGGGTTGGCAGTGTTTACATTGTAGTGACTGAGAGATAACTGTCTGATTCCATTTCAGAAATGTGATCTTCACCGGCTGGAAGAGGGCCCTCCTGTCACTACGGTGCTCACCAGGGAGGATGGGCTCAAATACTACAGGATGATGCAGACTGTTCGTCGAATGGAGTTAAAAGCAGATCAGCTATATAAACAGAAAATTATTCGTGGTTTCTGTCACTTGTGTGATGGTCAGGTGGGTGGTAGTTTTGTAGTAAAACTGTGTTACTTAGGAATTGAAGTATGGTGTGTGTTTATCGGCTTTTACCCTGCTTTATCTGTCTGAAGGAATTGAGGCTGGTATTTTAGAATAAACATGAGAATGCTGAGACCTGCTAGGAAGCTTATGCTAAAGAATTGACTCATGTATCATATTGCTGACTTCCTGTGCCTTTATAGCATTATGATCACCTGTACTGAGTATACTTTTGGGGGAAGGGTTTTTGTTTTGTTTTTTGTTTTGTAGGTTTAGGCCAAGGTTTGTGAAATCAAATGCCTACCAGGGACCAGTTAGGTAGAATACATGAGTGAAGGCTGCCAGCTGTATGAAGTATCGAGAAAGGTGACAGGGACTAGTGGTGAAGTGGAACAGACGGGGCCCACCCGCAGGGGTAGTCATAACTGGCTGGTAGTCCAGCCAGTTGGTGCCATGTGGAAATACGGGGCTAATGCTTCCTGTTGCTGATGTCTTCGAGAGAAGACGTCTCTATTTTCATGTGAAATTCCCCAATATTTTAATGTTCACATTTGATTCAGGATTTTTTCACATCACCATACAGGCTTAAAAGAAACGTATCTGTGCATTGCCAGTTTATGGCTCTGGCTTGGGCCTTACCCTCTACTCTGTTTCTGGTGTAAAGTAGAGGTACTTGCTGTTATTAATGAAGAGTTCTCCTGGGCCAAATATTTCATAATAGTGTAGGAAACCTTTTAACTAGAAATGGTGTACTGTACTGACTCATTGCCACTTCTTCCTTGAATGCAGGAAGCTTGTTGTGTGGGCCTGGAGGCCGGCATAAACCCCACAGACCATCTGATCACAGCATATCGGGCTCACGGCTTTACGTTTACTCGTGGGCTTTCTGTCCGAGCAATTCTCGCAGAGCTTACAGGTTTGCTATTAATTTACAAAAAGGGGAAATTAAGTTTTCAGATCTCCTATTAAGATGCTAACCGTTTATAAGTTAACATTGAAACCTTTTTGAGGGTTAAAAAAAAAAAGCTGAAACCAAAAAAACCTCTCCCTTTTGGTGCTCTGGTACCTCTATTGTGCTTTTGAGTAAACTGACCATTTTTTGAGGTTGTCTGGCCTCTCAGGTAAAGGTCAGCTCTATAAAATCAGAATAGTGTTTATCACTCAAGCATGCCAATAGAAATCTAGCAAAGAAAGTAAATTGAGTATAAGTATTTCATTGGGTAGAAATTCATTGGGTAGAATCTTCTCAACAGTCCCTTTGTCCCCCTTGACTCTTATGCGAGTGTAGGAGAAATCAGATGTTTGTCACTGGCCAAAAAAAAAAAAAAAGTCTAGGGGACCACACTAACATCTGAAGAAAACTCAGTGATTAGAGAGCTGAAAAAGTTGGAAAGGTCAAGGACATGGGACTGGTCTGACCTTCATTATAAAAGGGCCAGGAGACAAGGAGGACTTGTCTAGGTATTTGCATAGAGGGACAGGTGCTTATGTAGTTGAATCGGTTTCTGAGTTCTAATGGTTGAGCCTCTACGTAAATACTCAGGGTGTGTTTTTGTTTGTTTTATATATTTGGTTTTGATGTGTCATGTTTGTGTGGTGCCACTTCTAGGACGAAGAGGAGGTTGTGCTAAAGGAAAAGGAGGATCGATGCATATGTACGCCAAGAACTTCTACGGGGGCAATGGCATCGTGGGAGCTCAGGTAGTTGAGGACTAGCATTGTATGATTTTCTGGATTTGGCCCTGGCCCACATCTGTGCAATATTCTGTACCCCAGACAACTTCCCTCTGAAGTACTTCAGTACTTGGGGGGCACGGTGTGCTTTAAATGACCTCTTGCTTCATACCCTATCATTTAATAAATAGATTTGTACAGTGATTTAAAATGTTTCCTTTTAGGTACTTGTTATGTTTTATAAGTAAGCAAGAGCCACTAGCAGTAGAACTATACCTTTGCCGTTTAATTGATATTTAATTGCTTTGTCACATCCTCTTGGCCACACCTCTCTCCCTGCTGTAGACAGTGCTGGCACTGGTACCAGACCAGGAGAAGCAGGTGGTCAGGGTCTTAAGGGCCTAGTTTGAATCTAAAGCCAGCTTCTGTGGTTATGCCGTCCTCCTTGTTCTCATCAGTTAGTAAATAATGGACAAGGAACAGCAGAAGATCGTATCTAGATTGTTCGGTTTACTTTCTAATATATTAAGGTTCTAGCATCTGGGTTTTTTGGTTTGTTTTTGGTATTTTTTTTAATCCTTGGTTTCTTTTTCTTTTTTTGGCTTTTCAGGATTAGCAGTTGAATCTCTGAATGCATAAATGTTATTGCTAAATGGTTGACATAGAATACGATAGTAGTTATTCGTGTTACTTTGCTAGTTTGTTTATAATATTGGGGGTAGGGTAAGCAGAGACAGGGTTGGGGTAGGGACAGTGTCATTTCTATCTCACATTCTGGTCAGGAGTTAACATTCAGAGCATTAACTTCTTCCCTCACGGATTTCTGTGGTTCCTTTCTTGGTTGTCCTTAATATTAGGTGCCCCTGGGAGCTGGGATTGCTCTGGCCTGTAAGTATAACGGAAAAGATGAAATCTGTTTGACTTTGTATGGTGATGGCGCTGCTAATCAGGTGAGTATGTGTCTCTTAACATTGCAATAATGATTACAGTGTTATGTCCAAAGTGTTGAATATTCATAGTTCAGTTTGTGGTGAAGTAGTATATTGCTTACTAGTTGAAATGGCCATTTATCTGGCAAGCTAAAATTTGGTTTTGTGGCCACATTAGAGATTTACATCCTGGCATTGTTTCACAAGCGCTTTACATAGGTGTACTCCTAAGAGTACGCTCACCTTTGCTCTACCTCAGTGCTCCACAGACTCTGTGGGGAAGGACTGATTTACATTTTAATCCTTGGCAAACCAGTTCTTAAACCAGTACCGTAATGTACAGACTCATTCCCCTGAATGCCAAGGCGCTGTCAGACTCCTCTCCTAGTTCCTGAGCCCTGACTCTTCTTGCTCTTCTGTCCTGGTCTGAGTAATCACCGGTCCGTGGCTGACACCCTGCCAGGCCCTGCTCTGGATGCCGATTCTCAGACACCGGTTCACTCTGGTCATCCAGAGGGTCTCATAGAATTTATAATGAAGCACACAACTAGGCAGCCGTAGTACATTCTTACATGTCCATCTTTTCCCGTTGTATTCTCCGCTGCTGCCTTGGCCCTACAGAAGCAAGTAATAGTACTTGGTTTGTCACTTCCTTAGCGGCAAAAGAGGTGATGGGTTTGCTGCGCTGTGCCCCGCTCCCCCCCCAAGCGCACACACTCCTTTGCTTCAGAAGCTTAGTTGTGGGTGAGGCGTTTCATCCTATGGAAGCTTTCTCTGCTGGGTAGAGCAGCAGCTGTTGTGGATGATGAAGTCTAGAGAAAAACAGCAAAATGAAACCACTTGAACTTTTATACATACTTCCAGGGTCAGATATTCGAAGCTTACAATATGGCGGCTTTGTGGAAATTGCCTTGTATTTTCATCTGTGAGAATAACCGCTATGGGATGGGAACATCTGTGGAGAGAGCAGCAGCCAGCACTGATTACTACAAGAGAGGCGACTTCATTCCTGGGCTGAGGGTAAGGACACCTGTTGTAGAGCTGGAGCTACACCCTCAGGGCCTGCGGGGCCCAGGCACTCTGTCAAGTGCCCTTGAAGATCTCAGAGAGATCAAAGAGTTCTGTTTTCTTAGTGGATGAACAGGTCATGTAAGATGAAAATGGTTTTAGGCAGTTGGATTTATGCTCTGCCCCTTTCCTTTTTATTTTTAAAATGTTATTGAAGTATAGTTGATTTACAATGTTGTGTTTATTTAATCTTTCCCATTTATTAATAGGTAGATGGAATGGATATCCTGTGTGTCCGGGAGGCCACAAGGTTTGCAGCTGCCTATTGTAGAGCTGGAAAGGTAAGATTTTTCTTGTAGGCCTCTAGGCTAGAGATTTCTAATGACATTTATCTGTCTTAAAGTTAAAAGAATGCCCCCTGTGTCTATTGTAGCAATGTAGGAGTAGCTGCTAATTGAGGTGTAAAAGATAGAAGCTGGGTCCAGTTAAGCGAATCGGGTCCCTTCATATAAATAACATGGTCTTGATAGCTCACGTCTTGGGAAACATTCCATGTTTGCCCCATTTGGGGTAAATCTTGCCTTGCAGTGCTCCCTCAGCATTCTGCCTCTGTCTTCATTGTGACAATCTGTTTTGCCTTTTGGTTTGGTTAACTATGTGCTTCTAACTCTTCCACCCCCCCCCGCCATCAATCATAAGCCCCTTGAGTGAACAGACTGGGGACTCCTGCAGTGCCCTGCACAGAACTTTGCTTATGTAAAATAGGCATCCATAAGTTTGTCTTTTGTAAATCAAATAATACGTTTAAATTATGTAGTCTCAGTCTTGCTGTTTCAGTCCTGAGAATCTTGACCCTTCCAGTTATAGCAGTGGAGGGAGAAGGGACCAGTGAGATTGGCCTAAAAAGAGGCTTACATGCCATCTGAGCTGGTGGAAAGATGTTCTTCTCCCTAAATCAGTGTTTCACAGCCCAGAAAGCAGGCCCCTGAGGTTTACCCTTCAGTGACTTCCCTCACGTACGTGTTTGGGCAGTAGTGCAAATAAGATTGGGCTGGCAGTGATGAAAATGGAAGAGAGGGTGAAGAGGGGAGGGAGCTGTAGAACGGTTGAACAAGAAAAAAATGAGATGACTGAGATGGCAGGTTGGTGGCAGTGGGCTCACTGGTCTATATCAGGACTCTGAGACTAGGGGTCCACGCCCTGGGTGGTGGGTATCATCATCCCCCCCTCTCCCAGTTCCTGAAAGAATATGTGGCATCCAACAGTATGTGGAAACAGGATCAGTAGTTTGTAGTGTGTTGACTTTCTCAGCCTGACCAAAGCCTGATCTTGGAATTAGGGGAGGGTCTGGAAAAACCCCTGTATCACCATCCCCTTAGCCTAACCAGCCGTGCTTCCAAATGGCTACGGGATGATTAACAATCAATAGGTGACAGTTATTGAGAGATGATAGGTCAGGCAATGTGCTAAGCACTTAGGTATTACCTTTTTTAATCGGCGCACCTCTGAGCTGGGTTAATTACTGTTTTGTAGATGAAGAAACTGAGGTATGTAGCTACTATAGAGTACAGCCAGAACTGGAACCCAAGCACTTGGATTCCATCCCCCGCCCTCTTTTAACTACTACACCAAACTGCCCAAGGATCCTAGATCCACCCCATCCCCTCTGTTCAAAGTTGTTTTCTAAAAGGGGGCTGGTGTAGCATGAGCAAGCTACCTCGTGGTAGCCGGGCTCTCCCAGTCGCAGGATCAGCACCTGCCAACTTTGTTACACAGTAGCTAGATCTCTGTGAAGTAGGATTGGTTGCTGTCCCCTACGAAACACTGCATGAAGTGGGTGTGACGTAGAAAGTCACCTATCCAGCCTCTCTTCATGTGTGCTGGGAAGTGGAGAAGGACGAGAGGACTAGAGGTTTGCTTTTCATCTTACGTTGTTAAGGTTTATGTTAGTGTTTTTCTCTAGCCTTGATCAGAATGCTTATAGATGATTTCCCCTGTGACTGGGGGGAGGGGGGTGGGCAGAAAGACTAGCATATTAACCGTGAAGATAAATGCCATCCCCGCTTTCTGATAGGCTTTTCTTAATTAAATCTATGCTGTGCTTAAAGAATTATATATCAAATGCAATATATCTATTTCTGGTGAAATAGAACCCATTGACATTACATAAAGAATTGTCTGCCTTTTTGATTCAAAATATGCTGCGGGGGGGTGGCTTTTATTAATAAGTTCCTGTTAAAAATAAGGAGGATGGGGCTTCCCTGGTGGCACAGTGGTTGAGAGTCCACCTGCCGGTGCAGGGGACGCAGGTTCGTGTCCCGGTCTGGGAGGATCCCACGTGCTGCGGAGCAGCTGGGCCTGTGAGCCATGGCCGCTGAGCCTGTGCTCTGCAACGGGATGAGGCCACAGCAGTGAGAGGCCCGAGTACCGCAAAAAAAAAAAAAAAAAAAAAAAAAAATAAGGAGAATGAAACATGCAATAAATAGGTAATAGAAATGAGAAGAGATAATCAGTCAACTAAGAAGAAATTCTTAACTCAGATCTGATGAAGGTATTTGATCCTGAGAGGACGTACATTTGAGGCTGTGGCCATTGTTTCACCTTACCTCCACTGGGTTCTGTTTTAGGGGCCCATACTGATGGAGCTGCAGACTTACCGTTACCATGGGCACAGCATGAGTGATCCTGGAGTCAGGTATGGTCATGGGAAAACTGAGTGTGGTGTCCGAAGTGGATGGGCTTTGAATGGTGCTACTTAGATGAAAAAGCAAAGCATTTCAGTGTGTGTTTGCTTTTGAAGCCAGACACCAGTAGTTGGCTTCATGCATTGATTTAGTAGTTAGTCTGAGCCTGAAAGCCGTGCCTTCCAATAAATTGGTTCCAATATAGAAAGCATTCTGAAAATTCCTCTAGTGTGTACATGCTAGTTAGCATGAGCACCAATAAGAAGACAATTGCAGAGAGGAATTGTTGCATAAAACAGGACTGATGGTAGAGTAGGATACTTGGGGGCATTTACCTTTTGTAGGCATTACCCCAGATTCTCGTGGCATATTCCTCTTCTGGCTGGAATGGAGCAAGACCAAGTAGCACGTGGGATATTCCATATGTTGAAATAAATCAGTCAAAAAAAAGGAGTTTTGTCACCTGGCAACTCTGGCATGTAATGCTGCAGTCCCGGAGTGTGGCATAATTAAGAGTAGATTTAGTCAAAGTAAGCCGTAATAAGTCTTTGAGTACAGAATGAAGGCCTAAGGGAAAATGTTATGAAGAGCAGCTTACATGGAAGAAAGCACTTGGTGTAATTCTGTTCTTAAAAAAATGGTAGAGCCTTTCTTTGCTTTTAGTGTTATTTCAAGTGCTGTAGGACAAGGGTCAGTTGTACAATCAAGAATCGGAAAACCTCCTCTCCAAGTTCTCGCCAGCCACACTGCTCTGTGGTCTTAAGGGAGATAAAGGCAAGGCACATTTTTTTTGTGCTTAGCCTTCTGCTGCCTCAAAGGTTATAGCTATCACCACAGAAAACCATCTCCCCTGCCTCCACCACTACCTTCACGCCCGACCTCTAGATCAAGTAGCAAATAGAAACTTGGCGCCTGTTGTCAGAATGCCAGAGAAGCCAGGTGCATTGCCATTGTAGAGTTTTCTATAAGGACAGAGCAGCTCTTCCTTACGGAATATTAGGATGAGTTCTTGTATTTTGAAAGTATATAATTCTGCCCTTCTTACGGTGACGTGAGTACTGATGTGCTCCTTCGTCTCAGAAACAGACTGCTGTGTTTCCCAGACTGTCTCTGCTGTGCCGGCACTGTTCTTATCTGCTTGTAACTCTGTTTCCCTCCCTCTAGTTACCGTACACGAGAAGAAATTCAGGAAGTTAGAAGTAAGAGTGACCCTATCATGCTTCTCAAGGATAGGATGGTGAACAGCAACCTGGCCAGTGTTGAAGAACTAAAGGTACAGTGACTCTTGATGGTTTAAAAGTAAGTCTGCCTTTGAAGGTTGGCTCTCCTTTTTGAGCAGTTTTTCTCTACACAAGAAGCTGCCACTCGGTAAACTAGGTAAGTAAGTGGGAAAGTACATATTGTATTCGGTTGGCCAAAAATTTTCCGAGCCATGTTGTGGGAAAACCCCGAAGAACTTTTTGGCCAACGCAATATTTTTCACAGGACATTAACCTCCTCCACCATCAGTTCTTCTTTCCTGAAAATATACTGTAGATTTTTAATTCATAAATGTTCCCTCGCCAGGGTATATGTCTTAATGTTGGTATCTGTCCTCCAGAATCCCCCTTCGTGGATCGTTGTGTCATGGTTAACCTAACATTTTCAATAATAATAGGTATACTGCCAGTACTAGTAGAGAGTTAACAACTAGCAAGAGGTTCCCAGTAGAACAAGTTGGTACCTAAGCTGCTGTCTATTCAAAACATCTCTTGAACTGTAATCTGATTGATTTTTAGGAAATTGATGTTGACGTGAGAAAAGAAATTGAGGATGCTGCCCAGTTTGCTACAGCTGACCCTGAACCACCTTTGGAAGAACTCGGCTATCACATCTACTGCAGCGATCCGCCTTTTGAAGTCCGGGGTGCAAACCAGTGGATCAAGTTTAAGTCCATCAGTTAATGCGAGATGGTACACCTTCAGTTGGGTATTCAGCAGCAACTGTAAGGAATGCTTTGGGTTCTCAACTTTGTTAAGGAGGAAAAAACCCACAGAAAGAAAGTGTAGATTTAGATAGCTAGATAGATAGATAGTGTAATTGCATGTGGTTTGTACAGTGTTGCATTAAAAGATACAACGTCTTTTAATGTTATATCTTAAGGATAGTATGGATCTTATTATAAAGGTTATTTTAGTTATATAGGTCTAAAATAGGTAATAAGAGTTTGCTTAACCCTCCTTCAAATTACTTCTTTAAAATAGTTCTATTTGGTTTAGTTGTATACTCGTTTAACAAATACTTTTTTAGTTACTAAAAGGAGAAACAATTCCTTATATGCCTGTCCAACTCTGCCACCTTTCTGTGGGGCGATCATTGTCCTGTCCCTCCCAGTGCCCAGCAGCTTACCTGGTGTACCCTAACGTGCACACACGCCCCCATTTGTGTGCATGTCGGTGCTGAAGCCTGTTCACACTGAACCATCATTTCTCCTTAATAAAACACAGTATTTATTATAACCAGGCAGGGGTGGAAGGACAATTCGATTTTTAAATAAGACTACTTCATTTTAAAGGCCAAATAAGTTAGTTTTCTCCATTTATACATTAAGTATAAATATGAAGCTATTTTCTTAATAGTTTTCTATTTACAGTCATATCAAACATTAAATACAAGGCATTAAATACAAGGCATATTCTTATCAATTTTATCTTTTTTGAATTTTAAGTGCAATTCCAGTTAATAGTAATGTATGGAATGTGTGATCTAAAACAGTGATTCCCAGCCTTTTTGTTATTTTAAACACCTGTTGTTTCACCTTTCCAGCAGATATTTTTCCACTGAAGTAAATTAAAATTCATTTTTAAGGATTCCCTAATACTCTGGGATGTCAAGACCAGGTTTTACAATCACTGTTTTCACAATACATACAAGTTCTACTCACCTTGAAAACATGTTGATAAATAAAAGGTTAAAATTTTTTCCATAATTCTTTAAAACTTCAAGTTCTTAAATTGTTCATTGAACAAGCGGTGTTTTCCTTGCGTAAGTGCAGCAGAATTCGTGTGTATGTTGTCAGCTCTTTGCTCCCTGTGTCCCCTGGCTTAGCTGATTGATTAAGCCTCATCTTGGGTTGCCGGGGCCCCCTGAGCCTGTCTTCTGTACTGGGAGACTGCAGTCCAGAGCCTGCAGAGGAGACCACCACTACGAAACAAACAGGAGTCTTCTTTAGAGAGTCGTAAGAGAAGACAACTTCAAAGCAACACAGCAGAATACTTCTTTAGGAGCCCTTATGGCAAAAGCTATAGTATATCCTTCCAGACTTGTCTAGATTTGTTGTCTAGTCTTAAAAATGCAGTCCCTAACTTGAAAACTTACTTAACTAAAACAGGAATATGTTCTCTTCACACATGGAGGTGACACTTGTGCCTTAGCAGGAGTGGGACATGGCCTGAGAGGTACTGTACAGGAGTGCTGCTGCATCTGTGCAGAGCAGACTATTTAAGATGACGTGGGGATGAGAAGGCAGGGTGCAAGTTAAAGAAAGAAGGGTTTGGGTGTAGTAGCCCACTAGCATCTCATGTCTCGCTTCACTCCACTCCCAGCCAGGCCTGTCTCTTGACTTTTTCTACTGGGCCTTTAGCTTCTGCCCCCTCTCAGCTTTTCCCCAACTTTAACCTTGAAAAACTCCAGAGTTTGGAGTGAGGTTGGTAGTTTTTTTCCTGACTGAGCCATAGAAAAGGGAGTTAACGTTAATGAAGGGGGGAAAGTTACGTTACCGGCACTTTGTTTTCTACTGCTTTACTTAAAAGCCTAATTACAGGGGCTTCCCTGGTGGCACAGTGGTTGAGAGTCCGCCTGCTGATGCGGGGGACAGGGGTTCGTGCCCCGCTCCGGGAAGATCCCACGTGCCGCGGAGCGGCTGGGCCCGTGAGCCATGGCCGCTGAGCCTGCGCGTCCGGAGCCTGTGCTCCGCAGCGGGAGAGGCCACAGCAGTGAGAGGCCCGCGTACCGCAAAAAAAAGCCTAATTACACCAAAAGAGTCATTTTCTGTTCCACGAAGTGTTTTGAGGCTATTCTTACCGTAGTCTAAGGTACCTCAGGTCTTCCTTAGTGATATAATTAAGAATATCAGAAAGTGTATAACCTTCTTCAAGAATCTGAAACAAAGATCAAATACATTAAGAGCTAAGCAGCTCTGTAATGATAGCACAGGAATGGTTTGTTGGTTGTAAGTTTACCTTTTCAATTGTTTTCGTATCCGCTCCTTGCAGTTGCAACCAGTCGACAAGCTCTTCTTCTGTTCTCTGCCCATAAGACCGAGGAGGGGAGGCTGAGGTCTCTGTAATCTCTGTAAGGATTAGAAAGTTATGTTGTATACTGATGTGTAACAGCAAAATTCTTCAAGTAACAAGTTGGATCAAATAAACTATTATTCCAGAATGTGATGTGAAAAGGAAATGGATTAAACCTGGCTCAGCTGCTCTGCTACACACTGTGCAACAGTCCATAGTCCTTGGAGTCACTTTCCAGAGATTAAAAATGTTCCTTACCTGTGATACTTCAAACTAATTATCTCCTACTTTAAATGTGTATTCCCATCTTTAAAATGCCTTTTCTAAGAAATCATATCCGTAACTGCACTGGAATTCAAATGAGGAAATAGGTTTTAATACTGAGATTTTTTGGCCTCACAGCTTATCCATTCCCCACTCCATATCCATTCCCCACTCCAAGAGGCACCTGTAGCCCTTTTGGGCACCAAATGCATAAGGCTGGTTGACTGAGGTATAATTTATGCCGTAAACCACCCTTTTTAGGTATGCAGTGCTAAGAACTTTGACAAGCAGAGTCACATAGCCACCACCACAATCAAGGTAGAGATATTTCTATCACGCCAGAACGTTCTCGTGGCCTTTTATCATCAATTCCACCCCCCCCCACCCAGTTCTATTTTCTGTCCCTGTAGTTTTGCCTTTAATAGAATTTCCTATAAACGTTCTACATTTATGGAATCATAATATGTAGCCTTTTGAATCTGGCTTCTCTCACTTGCATAATGCATTTGCGATTCATCTGCTTTTGAATGTACTGATAGTTCCTTTTTATTATTGACCAGTATTCCGGAATCTTACTGGAGTACTTACTGGTCTGATCGAGAATAACCTCAACTGTTTCAAGGCTGACTAGAGTACTAGCCAGATTTTGAATGGTCTCACACACACATAAGTCAGAGCAAGTGGAAAATCACTCACCATTAGATTTGAATTGTAACTACAGGTGATACAATTCTTGAGTTTTCTGTTCTAGGGTTTGCCGTAGAAGATTCTGGTACTCTCTCTCTTTTTGAACTAGGTGTTCCAAAAGTCTGGTTTAAAAAAAAAAAAAGCCATCCTCCAGAGAGAGCGTAATACCGTTCAATTCAATTCAAACATTTGTTGAACAATTCAGAGGTTTAAAAAAAATAAAAAAGGCACAATCCCATCGGTCAGTCTAGTTTCTTCAAAGTTGTGTGATCAGGTTTCAGCCTGTACATGAGCACCTTTCTTGTGCTCCCTCCCCTTGTAAACAAAGACCAACGCTCAGGGCGTGGGTATATTTTGCCTCAGAGTATGTATCATGAACCAAAAGATAACCTGATGGTGATCAGTAGAACTCAGCCAACTTGTCTCCCTAAGTCAGGTCAAGTCGCTGAAACTAGTGGTCAGGCCCTTCCCTCCTCACCAGAGAGTAAGCCAAGGAGATAGAAGCCCTGCTGCTGTTGGAACAGCTAGGGGGAAGTAGGAACTGCAGGAAAGACTCTTGCTGCTTGGAAGGTGAGAGGGACACTACTGCGAACACTTACCCAAGACTGCGCTAAACGCTTCACGGGGCTTGGTCTCACAGACACTACTCAGGACAGATGTGTTACCCTCGTCAGCATCACTCAGGGCCAAAGGTGCCTTCCTGCTGTGCCCAACAACAGCTAAGGCATCTCCATCCTACAAGGGCAGGCGTGTCTGTAGGAGCTGTGTGTCTGTCAGCCATTCGCAGTCAGGTGCTGGCTGCTGTCTCATTACTAATTCTACTGAGATGGAAGATAACAATATTGACCCTGGAAAGGAATAACCTTTGAACCCATATATAACATTTTATGAATCTGGTGATTATAAACCTTACCAGAAACACATTTTAAAGAAGGGCTAAGTACTACTATCAACTTTCACATTTGTCATTTTTTCAAAACTTAAAAAAAGTTTTGCCACCACTACCAGTTAATTAAAACTGGGCCTTTCTAAAAAGAAATGATTAGATCTGCCTAAAATTAAACTTCAGAGATCCCTAGGGGTGTGTACAACTTTTCTTCCGAAATAGGTATGCCTGACACTGTTTGTCCCCGTTAAATTTTAGCATTCCCAATGACCACTGGGCAACAAGGCATCATTTGGAACCAATACCAACTAGTTTGCTAAGCCCACTGATGACGTGGTTCCCCAGCGCAAATGGGAATCTTTTTGTTCATTTAACAAATACGTTTTGAACACCTACTATGTGCCTGGAAATAAACAAAAGGGCCCAACTCTTGTGGGAACCTCACGGCAGTGCCAGGGTCCGCTGTCGGGGAAGGTGGTTCACTAATGCCTGCCTAGGGATCATGACAAAACACAAGGGAGAGATTCAAAGAGGACAGGGCAGACTTCCTTGGGGTCAGGGTTATGGGATACCTGGCCATCAACGCAGTGCTAACTGACCCCCAACTCAGCTACTTCGGCAGGGGCAGGCCGCAGATGTCCCCCCGAGTTGCTGGACCCACACACCATGTCAGGGAACCCACCTCGGTAAAGAGACAGAGAAAACTCTGAGATGCTGCTGCCTTTAGTACGGCTTGTGGCAAGGCACTCTACGTCTCTGACTCCTAGCATTAGAAAAAAAGGGGGGGCATCCTTCTAGTCCCCCAGTTGAAGCTGAGACTATCTCCTTGCGCAGTTCCTTGGGGGGTAAAGATGCTTTTCTGAGACCTGGGTGAGGCACCCGACCACTGAGTTGACGGGCTAGTCCAGGTCATTGTCCCACCCCTGCCCACCTGTTGGTCTCCTGCCTGAGCTTGCTCAGCTGGAGGCTCAGATGCTGCTGGGGCTGGGCCTCCTGGGCAACTGCTGAAACGGGCCTGCTCCACCCACACGCCACCTGCGCCTCGCTCGCGCGTGGGTCTGCCGGGGCATAGTCCTCTTCTGCCTCATCCGTGTCCTTATCCACCCCTTTGGTCCCTGAGCCAGCCTCAAAGTGGGCTCGGAGCTCTGTGGAATCACGGAAGAAAAGGACCACGGTTCAACAAGGCCAGGGCTTGGTGTAGCTTATGTCCCGGGCCAGCAAACGTGGCTGTTCAGAGGCCGGCCAGGCCAATGCGATGCTCCATCAGGGGACTGCTGACTTTATAAAATGGAGGGGAGACTATTTCACTTAGCTCTGCAGTGAAAAGATGGTCCCCACCACTTCACAGATAAGGAAACAGACTTCAAGGTGTTTAGTTAGCCAAGGGCAGTTTTAAAAAGGGACAAGCGGGCTTCCACCCAGGCCTGTGTTTTTACTACACTTTCCTGCTTGGACTGGGGAATAATGAAGTCCTGGGGTTTAACAAGCCACTCCCAGAAGCTGAGCCTGGGCAGAGTGCATTCAGGGGAGCAGGCAGAGGACAGGGAGGGAGCAAAGTAATGAGAGGAAGGGGCAGTGTTAACCGAAGCGCCACATAGCCTCCCTTCCTAGGAAGAAGGCACCGCGGAAGGAGAATCAACTTGGGTATTAAGCTGCTCTAACATTTCAAAAATAGAGCCTACAAAAAGCCAAAGATTTCTGTAGCTGCCACATGATGATTCTGAGAGAGGAGACTGAGCCGTTAAATCGTCAACCAACTAGGAGGCGTTGCTGAGCACACAAGATGACGCACTGTAGGAGCCAGGCCGTCAGGCTCAGTGCTCCTTTGAGATCCTGAGTTTAGTCTACCTGCGGTGCGTGCTCCTCAGTTATGCCTAGGGGCATGTAAAAATACATCACCAGGAGATGTTCTCAGAATCACAGACTCTCGGCCCTAAAGGGGTCTGTGACATCATTTACTTAATTGCAGAGACGTACATAGCCAAGATGGGAAAGGGAAAGCAACAGTTGGTGAGTACAGAGGACCCGTCTGACCTTTTCCATAGCCACCTGAAGTTGACCTTGACCAAAAAGAGGGCCCTTACCTGGGATGAGGATGGTGACTGCAGCCTGCACCGCTCGACGGATGATGTTGTCCATCGCAAACATCCAGTGGGGCCTAATTAAGTGGTTCCTCAAAATTTTATTTACCTACAAATCACAAAAATCCAGATTTCTGGTCCATTGTACTTTTAAGAAATAGTTCTTACTAATTCGAATTTGCTTCTACTCTGAGATAAAGGGTTAACCGTGCTGCCCTGAGTTTCTGCCTGACTTATGTTTCTTCTGGACTGAGTCTTCCTTTAAGCTGACCCCAAGTCACACGGGGGTCTAGGGGACAGGTACAGAGATCGGAGCTACTGCACGGGCCTCTTCATTGTTTATTCAACGAACATTTATGAAGCATCTATGAAACCTCAGGCTCTGTGTTGGGGACTTGAGACACAAAGCTAAGCCAGACACGACCTTGGGCCTGGAGCAACTCACACCTGTTCGGGCAGACACATAAGCTTAAACCCCACACCTACCCAGCTGGCAGATGCCACTCGTTCCCAAATCCTATACTCCTGCTCTCCGTGGCCATAATGCAATCAGACCAGTCACTTGTATACACATATTCAGTGTTTAGAAAACTGCTGACACTCGGGATTCAGGCGTAAACAGGTGAGAAGAGATGGAGACTACGGGAGATGATGGTAATCGAACTCCATGGTCTTGGCTGTGAGCCACTTCAGTGGGCTTCCTACCTTCTGGCATGTTCTCTAGGGCCAAATGGAGCACGTACAGCATCCTGAAATCCAGAGAGTACCAGATGAATCTGATTGATGGACGAGCTGTCAAAGTCCAGGTCCACCTTTAGCTTTGATATCGTGGATGCCATCACCCTGTGGTCCGGGCAGCGGATGAAGTCTCTCAGGATCGCAATTATTTGCTTGCTTGATGTGGCCGACTGAGAGATGCAACTCTTCCGAACTCTGATCACCAACCCCCCACCCAAAAAAATCAGTCACTGAGTAATTCAGAGAGAGGGAGGGAAAATCCAAGAAGTACTTTGGGCAACTAGATTAACCAGACTGTCCATTTGCTAATGGAACTGGGGATTTTCCAGGCGAGACACGGGCTCTGGTCCTGGAATTTCCTCCATATCCTTCCTGTTAGAGGGTTATGTGGCCCCCTTCTCCTCTCTGGCCCGCAAACAACAGAACTAAGCCCCTCAAGGAATGGTCTGCCATCCTGTTTAACCCCTTGTGAACCACCCTCCACCCCCAACAGGCCTTGTCACAAGGCACAGTTCATAGGGGGCAGTGGCCTCTTGCTAGAAGGACCTTTTCCCATCCAAAATGAGTTAAAACTCAAACATTTCCATCCGTAACCTTTCTTCCTAAAGCGGCTGTTCTCCCAGCTTCTGAGGGCAACTGGTGCAGCTGGGGGTTAACTGGGCTTTGTGCTGTCATTTGGCTTGTTTTCCACCAGGAGGCAGCACTGCCCCATCAGTGCCTGGTTTCACTGCAGTGTTCCGCAAATGCAGAATCAGGCTTCAATGGAGTCTTTTTTTTTTTTTTTGTATTTTCTTTTGTTTTGTTGGAAAAGGGAAGGACGTTGGGAAATACTTAGGGTGGTTCTTGTAACTGTGCAAATGTTCTAGGGTAGCAGGAACACCAGTCCCATTTGGACCTCTTCTGGGACCTGGCCTTGGGCGGAGGGCGTGGGATTGCAGCTCCCGCACTCGGCCTGTACCTGGGCCACGCACTCCTGCAGGTTGGAAGCCACCTGGTTCTGCTCCTCCCAGAGGATTCTGTAGAGGATGGCACGGCGCTCGCTGTCCTTGCGCAGCAGGAAGAGGCCCAGGTCGCTGTCCTCCAGGGACGAGGCTGCGCTCCGGTCCTCTGAGGCCGAGCTCTCATCAGGAACACTGCGGACAAACGCAGGCGACAATCCCCCGCCTCCCAGGGACACCGTGGGGGAGGGGCTGAGAGGTGGCTCCGCCGCAGCCCCACCCTCAGGACGATGCACCAGTGTTAGGGGCGAGGGGAAAGACGGGGAAAGGAGGGAGGGGGAAGGAGGGGGTAAGAGGGAGAGAATAAGGGGTGACAGGGGAGGAGGAGGAAACAGGAGGGAAGGGGAAGGGGAAGCGACGAGGGGGAGGGGAAGAAGAGGAGAGGGGGAGGGGAGGAAGAGGAGGGGGGAGGGGAAGGGACAGAGAGTGACCTCACTGCCCTCCTCTCTCTCACTGTCAGTGGCCGCCCCGGCTGCCCTGCTGATCGTGCAGAAAGGCAGCAAAAGCCCTTCGCGGCCATCTGGTTTACACCTGGGAGGGACTCTGTCCTCCGAGTGGGGGGTGGCCGTACCTGAGCAGGTGGCTGAGCCGATGCGTGGGCGTCTGGGACTTCTGGAAGAACACGTCGGGCTGGGCATCGGAGTGTGGGGAGACCGAGCCATGCTCACTGCTGCTGCTGCCGCCCATCAGCTCTCCCGCCAGGGGCAGGGGCAGCGTGGCGCCCCTGGGACCCTCTGTGCGGGGCAGCCGGGGATGGGGACAGTGAGCCCCAGGCAGCCCCTTGGGCCACGTGACGCGCCCAGGGGCCTAAGCCCGCGCTGCTCTAACTGGGGGTGCAAGCGATCACCCAGGGATCCTGGGGAGATGGAGGTTCTGCTTCAGCAGGTCCGGGATGGGCCCGAGACTCCGCATTTCTAACCAGCCCTTCGGACACGCTGAGACAGCGAGTCGCTCTCTGGGTGCAAGATGCTGAGGCACCCTGTCCCAGCTCCCGCCCCATCCACACCGGGACCACTCGTATATCACTGCCCCGGTAGGACCTACTGCCCCAGAAGGTGTTGTTTGCTTCGGTGGCCTGCAGGACAGACACCCTTTAACCAAGGTCGGGAGCAGCACAGGGTGACAGGCCAGGCTCCAAAGATGAAGCGCCAGGTTCTGCACCTGGGGAAGACACAAAACCCCAGCCAGGGTACCTCCCACCTCCCTCCCTGGCACAATCCCAAAGGAAAGGCTTTAACGGAGCATTGGGTATGTGAGGTTCATCGCTGTCACCTATGGGGCTCCCTGTGTCTCCGCGTCCCACACCTAATGCACCAGCCCCACCGCTCTTCACAAACACGGGCACCATGTGGGAAGCTCAGCGCTCGGGAGAGCCGTCACCTCTGCCATCCCAGCAGGCCTCATCTGCCGGCTTAAAAGCAATTCGGTTCTTCTGGCCCTTGTTCACCTGCCTTAAGAAACCCTCTTGGAGCAGTCCAGCAGCGGTGACACGTTTGTGGGGGTCAGGCTCAAAACAGGATAAAACGAAGGCTCTAGCTTCCGCTGAAAGGGTTTCTGGAATCTCAGGGTGAATCTTAAACACGCCCACCTGCAATGAAGGCAGAGGTGACCGATGAGACAGTGTGGTCTCGGGCAAATCCAGGTGTACATACCTTCCACACAAAGCTCCTGTATCTGCCATCCTAGGAGGGGCTGATGATGGATTCCAACAATGGCCTCCATGACTGCTATCCATGTCCTAGCCCCGGCTGGCCTCTGGGGACTTTGCTTTGCCCAGTAGATTGTGGGGGAAGTGATACTGGTGGGGGGTTCAGAGGCTAGGCCTTAAGAGGCCTTGGGGCTTCTGCTCTAGTCCTCTCGGAGCTCTGAGATCACTACGCAGGGAGGACGCCCAGGATGAAAGGCCACGTGTGAGAGGCCCTCTGAGAGCATCGCGCCCTGGCCTCTCAGTCTGTACGCCTTCACAGCCCAAACCTCCAACTTCCAGCTGTAAACCACAGGCAGAGCAAACCTGGAGGCTGGTAACTCAGGGCCCAAGCCCTCATCCCCACGGGGTGCAACTGGCTGAGGGAGGCGGCGCTGCCCTTTCCTGTTCAGGCTCCTGCTGCAATTTCTGCTTCAGCTCCACTGCTGGCTAGCTCATCATCGTCCTGCCGCAGGCTCTCTGTCCCCGCGCCCTGTGGGGGAGGAGTTTGGGCTGAGTCGTCACATCTCACTGTGACACGGGAATGCTTCCACGAGTCCGGCTCATCCATCCTGCGTGACCGTTCCCATCAGGGACGGCTCTCCATTCATCTGAGGAGTTGTCATCTTTAAAGTTCACGGTCTTCTCCTCATCGTCTCCAAGCCCACCCAATGAGCCAGGAGTGGAAGCCATTCTGTCCTCCAGATGCACCCCATTCCCAGCTCCTCGGCAACCATGGGGCTGGCGCGGCCTCCCCTGCCCGCTCAGTGAGACCGGGGCGCCGCCGAGAGCAAACCGCCAGCCTCCGACTTCACAGCCTGAAGTCCCTGCACCAGGGGCGCACCAACCGCTTCTCACACGCTGCTCCTCATGGGCAGGATGGAGAGTTTGGCATTGAGGGGAGGGGGAAATGGGGCATTACTATCCACTGGGCACACATGGCACTTAGATGAATAATTTCTAGCGATCTGCTGTACAGTGCTGGACCTTGACTCAAAAATACTGTTAAGAGGGTAAATCTCATGTTGTGTTCTTACCACAATAACACAACATTTTCAAAAAACGAGTTTTGGATTTTGAGAACACTAAACACTGGATAGAATTCAACCCGCAAGATGTGAAATGCAGGGCACATTCCAGCTGGCATCCCCACCGCCTGAGGGGTGGGGATCTAAGGGCACTAGGGGGGTCCAGAGACAAAAACTCAGGACAAGAACTCAGAGAGGAAGGGAGTAGTAGCTTCTCCCCAGGCTCTCAAGAAGAAAAGTGCAAACATGGGCACTACGGTTTTTTTTGTTTTTTTTTTAAAAATAAATTTATTTATTTTTGGCTGTGTTGGGTCTTCGTTGCTGTGCGTGGCTTTCTCTAGTTGCAGCGAGCGGGGGCTACTCTTCGTTGCGGTGTGCGGGCTTCTCACTGCGGTGGCTTCTCTTGTTGCAGAGCACGGGTTCTAGGCACGCGGGCCTCAGTAGTTGTGGTTCGCGGGCTCTAGAGCACAGGCTCAGTAGTTGTGGCACGCGGGCTTCAGTAGTTGTGGCACGTGGGCTCTAGAGAGCAGGCTCAGTGGTTGTGGCGCACGGGCTTAGTTGCTCTGCGGCATGTGGGATCCTCCCGGACCAGGACCCGAACCCATGTCCCTTGCATTGGCAGGCAGATTCTTAACCATTGCGCCACCAGGGAAGCCCACCAGCTGCTATTTATTCCGAGGCCTGTAACTGAAGCTGCAGGAAGATCTTTGCCAGCCCCAGGTGGCTCCATCCTGGACAGGCATGGAAAGGCTGGAAGGTCACTGCTGCCTGCCAGCCGCGGTGTTCAGGGTCTTGTTGGGATTGCAGGTGCCAGGAGACACTCGTCAACTTGAGATCTTGCCTTTAGGGCTATCTCACAGCTGCTGGGAGGGTGGGAAGCTCAGAGAACCTTCTGCAGGGGCTGGGCTGAGGAGTGCACCAAGGCATCAGAGCACAGGGCGTTCAGAACCCGCTGAGCAGGCTGCACCCAGCTCATGGGCAGAGCCCTGCACTCGGGCCTTTGAGTTCCTTCTGCCGAAGAGACTGAGCCAGAGGGCCTGGCAAGGATGCAGGCGGGGAGGCTGTGGGGCTGACAGGCCTGGGAGGCCACCAGGCTTGGTAGAGAAGCAGGAAGAAAGGCCTCTGGAATCACGTTCCATCAGGCTGCTTCCATGTACTGTGACCTTGTCATCCGTAAGCAGTGGCCACTTAGCCTTCTGGGACCCTGCTCTCTTCCTTCTTATCTTTGGGGCAAACAAAAGTGCTCCGCGGAAGGTCAGTGCTGGTAACGACCTCTGAAGGCTACAGCTGCTCTTCAACTTCTCCAAGCGTCCACGGAGCCAGAAGCCGCAGACCTGACCTCGGATACACCGGCTGTCCTCGCATCAGCTTCCCTTGGGCTCGCAAGCAACCACGTCCCTTCCCAAGGGAGCATGTCCAGTGTAAAGCCCCACCCATAGGGCCAGTCAGTACCACGTGGGCCTCAACACACGGGTCACCCTTCCTGTCAGCTCTGGGAAGGCTTTTAGAAGGACAAAGGAGACAGCATCTGATACCCAAAGATCCTCCTCTCCAAATCTAGACAGAAAGCTGTCCTCCAAAGACACACCCAACGCGGCCCTTGAGCCTTACCCAGTGTAAGAGCGCGTACAGATTAACTAAGAAGCTTAACTCCCTCAGTTGGAAAGAAAGAAAGAGATACCCCCCACCTTTCTTAGAGCATTCACTTTAGAAAACCTGTCATTCTAAGTTCTGTGTCTCTCTTCGAGATATATGTAAACCTTTTTAAAAGCCAAATAAGCCTCTTGCCAGAAATATCTTTCTCAAGGACCTGGGAGCCATCTCTTTGGAATGCCACCACCGAGGAAGGTAGCGCTCCAATTTCCGGGTTTCTGTGGGAAAGCAGGAGCCTAACTTCAGTGGAGCCTTTTGCTCCAGAACTACGTCCCGTCCTAAAGGTTTGAGAAGTTGATCTTTCCTTTGGGTAAAGCCAATTAGCTAACACAAGTGGTCACTCTAGTTGTCAGGGGAACCTCGGGTGAACTCCTGTGACCAGTGGTGCTGTCTAGTCCTTGCACCTGAGGACTAGTCAGCATTTCTCTTCAGAACACGGATGTAAAGGGCTGCATCTGCTTGGCTAGAGGAAAGGCTGAGTTCCGCTTTCCAGTCTCTTAGCGCTCCACTCTCTTGTGCCTGTGACACACATCACATTCTGATTTTATGCTTACTCAAAAACAAAACAAAACAAAACAAAACAACCTGTATGCTTTCTCTTCCACCTTTGTGGAGAGGTTTCTGGATTGGGAGATTTTTGATTTGAATTCTCTCTCTCCAACACCAGCAACCTAAACCATCCAACATGTCTTACTTTGAACATGGCTGCCTGCGGTTCACCGAGCTCATGGAACGGAGGCCTGCTGGTGGCCATCTCAATGACGGTGCAGCCCAGGGCCCAGATATCAGCCGGGGTACCATACCCACGAGGTCCTCGATCAATAATCTCGGCGCCATGTACTGCAGAGTGCCTACTGGGAAAAAATACAACGAAGATGGTGGGTACCATATTGTTTAAAAACTAAGTGGACCATTAGTAAACGAGTGTGTGAACTTTAACTCTCGTATTAATGACACACGGGGGCCGGTCTCATGCGTAAATGATGTCACTGCATCTCTTCTTTGACCAGACACGTGCAAATGCCTTTCTTTAACACTAGTCAACGTTGACAGAGGATCACTCAGCCCCTCGAAGGATAAATGGGCCCAATCTAATTCAATCAACACATATTAGTGCATGGCAGATACAGGAGGACCAGAATGTAAGAAATGTGGTGCCTGACCTTTAGACACTGCCCAGTGGAGGAGACGTGGTGACGAGGAGGGTGGCGACAAGGAGGGTGGTGACGAGGAGGGTGGTGACGAGGAGGGTGGCGACAAGGAGGGTGGTGACGAGGAGGGTGGCAGTGGCGATGGTGAATGTAGGAAGTGCTCTGACAGGTATACACAGAAGGCGCTGAGAACATGGATGGAAAAGTGCTTGATTCTGCCTGGTTTGAGTCAGGGGAAGCTCTAGCTGTGTCAATTTGGGTCTCTGAGAAATAATACCAAGTCAGAATTAGACATACAAGAGATTTACTGCGAGAAGGGGTATGACGGATAAAGGGGGAGGGAGCAGGCTGGGCAGGGGGAGCTGTCAGACTGCAGTGCAGGTCTGACCCCTGCGAAAGGAGCGGGAAGGAAGCATCTTGATGGCAGAGCACCTCTGAGACAGCTTTGGCCAGGCCACCGGGGAGGCCCTGACCCAAAGCTGCCCACTGGAAGAGCGCCACACTGTTTCTAGTACCCTCACCAGGCTCGGTCATTGGCCAGGAGCAGGCAGGGCAAAGCATGACCTTGCCATGAACATGGTGGCCAATCCAAACGGGTGGTGGCTGGGCCGCCAGTGAAGTAGACTCCCGCCATGAGGCTCGAAGAGGTGGACAAAGGAACAGGAGAACTTCTGGGCAAGGTGAAGAGCTCGAGCCAAAGCCCGTGGGCGTGAAGTATAGAGTGGACCCAGGAGCGCTGTGTGTTCTGAAGGTTCTGGCTTTGGACTTTCGCCTGTGGATCACGAGCCACCAGGGGCTGCCACAGGGAAGGTGGTGATCAGGGAGGGGAAGGGGTTGCTGGAGAGATGGGGCAGGGAGGTCAATCAAGGGCGCTAAGAGTAAAATCTTTGGTTTCCCTTGAAACTAATCCTGAGGCAAGAGGCAAGGGGAATGTGGAAGCAACAGCAGCAGATGCTACGTGCTGGCAAAGAGGTTTATAATAAACAGCGAACTCAGAAATGATACTGGCCATGGTGTGAACAGAGAACACTGAGGCACAGAGAAATTCCAGTCTCTGCCTCAAGATCACAAAACCAAAGTAGGTTTCCTGAGTCTTGATCAATGCAAATAAAGGGCTCATTGGTTAAAATAAGCTTGGAGATGCTACCTACGACATCCTCCTCCTCTTGAACATCCAATGTCTTACCAGCTTGTTTCTTTCCCATGAGCATTTTAAAGGCTCTAGGACAGCTCCGACCAATAGGATGTTCTGCAATAATGGAAATGTTCTATTCTGTGCAGTTCAGTATGGTAGCCACTAGCCACGTAGCACTGCTGGGCTCTTGAAATGTGGCCGGTGACACTGAAGAAATGAATTTAAATTAAAAAATTTTTAAATTTTATTTCATTCTTCCTAATTTAAAGTTAAATATACATTAGGTTGTATCAGTGAGTGCAAGAAATCAGCAGGGCAAAAATGATGGCTTTGGTCTCCCGAGCTGAAAGCCTGGTGGGCAAGTGTTCGGTTGGCTGCAGGGTTGGGCGAGATGGAGGCTCGTAGCACTTGTTGCAGTGTCAGGAAATCTCAGAGCCCCAGGAAGGGAACTTTCAGTGACACCACATCCCCTACAGGCTCCTACTACAGTGAACAACAGAGAGAGAGGCCTTGGCAGGGAATGTGCCTTCTAACTAACCCATAATGCATTAACTTAGGAAAGACGTGACGCTGTGCTGTTTATTAGGCTGTTATCTCTCAGCTCTGCTATGCTGGGTCTGGGACTGTGCAAACCACATTTCTGCCTTGTCTGCTGCTCCCTGGTGGGTTGGGAGGGGTTGGAGGGAGAGAGCATGCCTGTGCACAAGCGACAGGAAGGAGAGGTTGGTTAGCAAGCGTCACTTTGGACCCTCAGGTGGTTCCAGTAGCAGCGCTTGGCTCATTCCCAGCTTTTTTGTCCCCCCCCCCCCACTTCCAGAACCGGCCCCCTCAGAGTTACGTGCTCCAGCCCAGTGGCATCCCCCACTGAAAGGTTTGAATCCCACCCTCCCCTTTGCTCCCTCAGGCCCTAGGGAATGTAGGCTGCTTTCTGATAACTCAGTCCCAGGAAACAGTTCTTTCAACTAAATTCTCTCTGTAAAAATAACTGGGGTGATTTCAATTTTCCTGCCTGGATCCTAATATAATCTCTAAAAGTTAATTCTTAAAAAAGAAAATAAACTTAGAAAGTTATGCAGCAGTAGAAAATAGCACTAAACCAAATTGCAATGGCTTATTGACCCTGACTGAATAACTGTCCTTAGTACAACTGTTTCACAATTGGAGGATTAGTCTGCTTAATGCTAAATTTGGAGATTTTCTTTATATGGAACCATAGTGAACATCACTCTTTCTAAAGGTAGGGACTTAGCAATGACATCCATATTAGTTATTTACTGCTATATAATAAATTACCCCAAAGAAAAATGGAGCTGGATGAATCAGGCTCCCTGACTTGAGACTATACTACAAAGCTGCAGTCATCAAGACGGTATGGTACTGGCACAAAAACAGAAACATGGATCAAGGGAACAGGATAGAAAGCCCAGAGATAAACCCACGCACCTGTGGTCAACTAATCTATGACAAAGGAGGCGAGGAAATACAATGGAGAAAAGACAGTCTCTTCAATAAGTGGTGCTGGGAAAACTGGACAGCTACATGTAAAAGAATGAAATTAGAACACTCCCTAACACCATCCACAAAAATAAACTCAAAACGTATTAAAGACTTAAATGTAAGGTCAGACACAATAAAACTCTTAGAGGAAAACATAGGCAGAACACTCTTTGACATAAATCGCAACAAGATCTTTTTTGACCCATATCGTAATGAAAATAAAAACAAAAATAAACAAATGGGGTCTAACTAAACTTAAAAGCTTTTGCACAACAAAGGAAACCATAAACAAAACAAAAAGACAACCCTCAGAATGGGAGAAAATATTTGCAAATGAAGCGACCAACAAGGGATTAATCTCCAAAATATACAAACAGCTCATGCAGCTCAATATCAAAAAAACAAACAACCCAATCAAAAAATGGGCATAAGATCTAAATTGACATTTCTCCAAAGAAGACACACAAATGGCCAACAAACACATGAAAAGATGCTCAACATCACTAATCATTAGAGAAATGCAAATCAAAACTACAATGAGGTATAACCTCACACCGGTCAGAATGGCCATCATCAAGAAGTCTACAAACAATAAATGCTGGAGAGGGTGTGGAGAAAAGGGAACCCTTTTGCACTGTTGGTAGGAATGTACATTGGTATAGCCACTATAGAGAACAGTATGGAGATTCCTTAAAAAACTAACAATAGAACTACTGTATGACCCAGCAATCCCACTCCAGGGCATGTACCCAGAGAAAACCATAATTCGAAAAGATACATGCACCCCAATGTTCACTGCAGCACTATTTACAATAGCCAGGACATGGAAGTAACCTAAATGTCCATCAACAGAGGAATGGATAAAGAATATTTGGTACATATATACAATGGAATATTACTCAGCCATAAAAAAGAACAAAATAATGCCATTTGCAGCAACATGATGGGCATAGAGATTGTCATACTGAGTAAAGTTAAGCCAGACAGAGAAAGACAAATATCATATGATATTGCTTATATGCAGAGTTTAAAATAAGGGTACAAATGAACCAAAACAGAAGTAGAGTCACAGATGTAGAAAACAAACTTATGGTTGCCAGGGGATAAGGGGGAGAGGAATAAATTGGGAGATTGGGATCGACATATACACACTACGATATATAAAACAGATAACTAATAAGGACCTACTGTACAGCACAGGGAACTCTATTCAGTACTCTGTAATGGCCTATATGGGAAAAGAATCTAAAAAAAGGGTGGATATATGTATAACTGATTCACTTTGCTGTACAGGTGGAACTAACACAACATTGTAAATAAACTATACTCCAATTAAAAAAAAAAGTAACTTATTGCATGCTAGGAAAAAAAGAAATTACCCCAAACGTTAGCAGTTTAAAACAACAGTTATGATCTCACACAGTTTCTAATGATTGGAATGTAGGGCTGGTTATGTAACAGCTGGGCCGGGTAGATCTGGCCCAGGGTCTTTCATCAGACTGCAGCCAAGGTGTTGGCTGGGGCTGCAGTCATCTGAAGGCTAGACTGGGGCTGGAGGATTCACTTCCAAGCTCACAGGGGTGTTGGGAAGAGCCTTTGTTTTCTCGCCACATGGGATCCTCCATAAGGCTGCTTAAAATACGGCTTCCCCCAGAGTGTGTAATCCAAGAGAAAGCAAGAGGAAAGCCACACTGCCTTTTCTGACCTAGCCTCCAGGTCACACACCACCACTCTGTCCTAATGTATTCATTAGAAGCAAGTCACTAAGTCCGGGCAGTGTTCAACGGGAAGGGAATACAAACAAGGCTGTGAATACCAGGAGGTGAGGGTCACTGGGGGCCATCTTGGAGGCTTCTGGCCACAACATGTGACTTTCAATTGGCACTCAATGGCTTACAAAGCAGCTCCACGTAGCACTGTCCATCTGACTCTCACAACTCCATAAGCACGGGCAGAAGAGGTATGATGTACTGTTGCTCCCATTTTACATATGGGGAAACCAAGGCTCAGAGAAGCTAGGGAATTCATTCAAGCTAAAGCCCAGGTCTTCTGTCTTCAAAGTTGCAGCTACACACCATGACATCCCTGATCTAAGTAATGGATCCAGGAGAAGCACAACTGAAGAAAAAGCTGCCTGATTAAGAGCAGCTGATGCAAGAACTTCCAAAGCCATACTGTGACTTCTTTCCATGTAACTTTCTTTCCGTATTAGGCCCAGGGCAGTAATAGCGAACTGGGTGCTCCATTTTATTTACTACTGTATTCATAGGGAAACCATCCAGTCACAGCAAGCAGCCAACGATGAGAGACAGATCCCCACAACTATTTCCAAGAGTCAAGGGGCCAACCCGGGGCAGCGTGCACGTTGTGGGTGTACATCAGCTGTACCAAAGACTGGCTTCTGTGGAGAAAACCAAGTGAAGATGCCATGGAGGTGGGGGAGCAAATGAATGGAGAGATCCTGGAAATGGTGCTCGCCTTAAATCTGGCTCTCTTAGGGGTTTCCTATGGTCCCTCAGGTATCTACACGGGTGCAGTGGTGCAGAGTTCAGGACAAGGTGATCAGGAGACCCACAGGCGTCAACCCAGTCCCCTTGGGACATGAAATCCATTGGGGGCTCCTGGACAACGGCCCAAGAAGGATTTTCAAATTATCAGCAAAGAAAAGACATGACACGGGACGATAATTTAGGAGTTTCGACTGAGGGGCCAAGATATGATCTGGATACCAAGACAAGGGGTGAGAGAGGGACCACAGACGCATGTTTCTACGGCGGTCTCAGATAACTGGTTACACAAGCCGTGGGCCCCCAGCCCAGGGGCCTCCCACCCAGATCAAGGGTTAAAAGGGGTGAGAGAGCACAGCCTGCGCTGGGAGGTGTACCCTCTCTCATTACAGGTGTTGGGGAGGAGCTGTCCCCAGAAGCGTGTGGGCCCATGGCGACTCAAGCAACTCAACATCCACCCAGGATAAGTGTACTTGAAAGGAGGCCACACATGTTTGCACCTTCTACAGTCCCCTTGAGACAGTGTTAGAGCCCAAAGTTTCCACATTTAATATTAATAAAGTAGCAAAAAGAGAAGTAAGGTGCAGCTTTCCATGCCCCCGGGGTCACCCCAGTTGTCCTGCCCAAGGGATGGGTCTGGAGGGAGGGGCCACCACTTCCTCCCAACCCAGAGCCTGTGAGGGCTCCTCACTGGGCCCACTCAGAGCTCCATATGTATGTGTCCCCTGCAAAGAAGCTGCACAGAGGACTGGTTCCCATGGGAGCAAAAGCAGCTGACAGCAGCAGAGTGGGGACCATATGGTCTGGGAATATCACCGCACCCTCTTGACAGCGGGTAAAAAAGGGACACCAGATGCAAAACCCGTTGCAGAAACATTGCTTTAGGCTCTTGTTTGTTTTTTGGGTTTTTTTGGCCATGCGGCTTGCGGGATCTTACTTCTCCAACCAGGGACTGAACCCGGGCCCTTGGCAGTGAAAGTGCAGAGTCCTAACCACTGGACCACCAGAGAGTTCCCTGCTTTAGGGTCGTCTGCCTGCCTGCCTGTCTATCTATCTATTTATTTATTTTTGGCTGGGTTGGGTCTTTGTTGCTGCGTGCGGGCTTTCTCTAGTTGCGGCGAGAGGGGGGAATACTCTTCGTTGAGGTGTGCGGGCTTCTCACTGCGGTGGCTTCTCTTGGTGCAGAGCATGGGCTCCAGGTGCGCGGGCTTCAGTAGTTGTGGCACGCGGGCTCAGTAGTTGTGGCTCACGGGCTCTAGAGCGCAGGCTCAGTAGTTGTGGCGCACGGGCTTAGTTGCTCTGCGGCATGTAGGATCTTCCCAGACCAGGGCTCGAACCCGTGTCCCCTGCATTGGCAGGCGGATTCTTAACCGCTACGCCACAGGGTCTTTTTTAAAAGGAATCCTGCCCAAAGACAGCCTTCCAGGCCTGGTTCCCTCAGTAGAAAAAGATGGAGGGGTAGTTATAATGTGCAGGGTAAGAGACCAGGGTGAGGAAGCAAGGTGCAGTCAGCCAAAGGAGAGGCCCCTGTCCCGGACACGGGAGTTATATTCAGAGGGGTCCGGCAGCAAAGAGTTAATAGCAACCATCAGCCAGACCCAGAGCACAGGAAGCCAGCTTAGAACAGTGCTAGTCAGGTGACAACTTTCTGCCCCTCTCCTCTCCTGGCCACATCTGGTGAGGAGGGAAAGAGGTGAGGGAGGGAGCAAAGACCGACACCCCGACCAGTGGGGACGGGGAGAGGAGTCCACCCTTTAAATGAGGACGAGCGTGTGGATGAGTACAGGCAGAGCCCAGAGATACTGCAGGTTCGGTTCTAGACCACCATAATAAAGCGAATATGGCAATAAAATGAGTCTGGAGTTTTCCGGTTTCCTAGTGCATGTAAAAGTTATGTTCACACTATACTGTGGTCTATTAAGTGTGCAGTAGCATTATACCTAAAAAAACAACATACAGACCTAAATTAAATAATACTTTATTTCTAGGGACTTCCCTGGTGGCGCAGTGGATAAGCCTCTGTGTTCCCAATGCAGGGGGCCTGGGTTCGATCCCTAGTCAGGGAACTAGATCCCACGTGCATGCCGCAACTAAGAATTCACATGCCACAACTAAGGAGTCTGCGCGCCACAACGAAGGAGCTGGCAAGCCACAACTGAGCTGATGAGCTGCAACTAAGGAGCCCGTGAGCCGCAATGAGGGAGCCCGCCTGCCACAACTAAGAGCCAGTACAACTAAATAAATAATACTTTATCGCTAAAAAGATGCTCACCATCATCTAACAATGCAGGATTGCCACAAACCAATTTGTAAAAAAAAAAAAAAAAAAAAAAAGCACTATCTGCGAAGCGCAACAAAGCAAAGCGCAATTAAACAAGGCATGCCTGTATATCTGCCGGAACCCTTTCAATGACTGGATTCAGACTTCGTTTGCTTCTCAAAGTGCCATTAAGACTTTCCCTTTGTTTCTCCAAAGACGACATACAGATGGCCAACAAACACGTGAAAAGATGCTCAACATCACTAATCATTAGAGAAATGCAAATCAAAACTACAGTGAGGTATCACCTCACACCGGTCAGAATGGTCATCATCAAAAAGTCTACAAACAGTAAATGCTGGAGAGGGTGTGGAGAAAAGGGAACCCTTTTCACTGTTGGTAGGAATGTAAATTGATACAGCCACTATGGAGAACAGTATGGAGGTTCCTTTAAAAACTAAAACTAGAACTACCATATGACCCAGCAATTCCACTACTAGGCATATACCCAGAGAAAACCATAATTCAAAAAGACACAGGCACCCCAATGTTCATTGCAGCACTATTTACGGTAGCCAGGTCATGGAAGCAAGCTAAATGTCCACTGACGGAGGAATGGATAAAGATTTGGTACATATATACAATGCAATATTACTCAGCCAGAAGAAGGAACAAAACTGTGCCACTTGCAGAGACATGGATGGAGCTAGAGACTGTCATACAGAGTGAAGTAAGTCAGAAAGAGAAAAACAAATACCGTATATGAAAGCATATATGAGGAATCTGAAAAAATTGGTATAGACAATCTTATTTACAAAGCAGAAATAGAGACACAGACACAGAGAACAAACGTAATGATGCCAAGGGGGAAAGGGGCGGGGTGGGATGAATTAGGAGATTGGGATTGACATATATACACTATTGATACTATGTATAAAATAGATAACTAATGAGAATCTACTGTATAGCACAGGGAACTCGATTCAGTTCTCTGTGGTGACCTAAATGAGAAGGAAATCCGAAAAAGCGGGATATATGTATATATATATAGCTGATTCACTTTGCTGTACAGTACAAACGAATGCAACATTGTAAAGCAACTATAATCCAATAAAAATTTAAAAAAAAGAAATAGGGATTGATAAAATTAAAAAAAAATTCTCTTTGTTATCTAAGTGTGGCTGGAAGAGTCACGGGAAAGGACCATTGCCCTGAGCAGGCGTGGGAGACAAAAATAAAAATAAAAATTACACCTTTTGAGTCTGACAGGCTCAACATGTTAGTTATGCACATAAACTCGATTCTCTCAAAGGCTCCTGCCAGCTTGAATGACCAGTGCAAATTAGTATTTAGTTCACTAATGCAGACTTCAGTTGCACTTGCTATGAGCCAGGTACTGGTTAAAGCACTTCATCAATATTAACTAGTTTAATCCACATAAAAACCCTCTGAAGTGGGTATTATGAGCATCTCTGTTTTATATACTTATGAAGAAACGGAGACGCAGCGAGCTTAAGTGATATGCCCAAGGCCACACGGCTAGCAAGTGGTTGAGCCAGAATTTGAACCAAAGCTGTTCACCGCCACAGATCAGAACAGAGTTCCTGTCCCGAGTTCCATTCCTGGGTATCTACCGGAGAGGGATGGAAACATATCTCCACACAGAAGCTTGTATGTGAATGTTCACGGCGTTATCATTCACTATAGTCAAAAAGGGGAAACAATCCAAATGACCATTAACTGGTAGATGGATAAACAAAATGTGGTCTATCCATACAATGGAATACTATTCAGCCAGAAAAGGAATGAAGTACCGATATACACTATATATAGCACAGGTGAACCTCGGAAAGATTATGTGAAGTGTGGGAAGCTGGATACAAGGGACCACACATTGTACCATTCTGTTTATAAGAAATCTCCAGAGCAGGAATATCTATACAGACAGTGGGTCGCTGGTTGCCTGGGGCTGGGGGTGGGCATGGGGTTGACTGCAAGGTGGCACCTTTTGGGGGTGACAGAAATGTTCAAAAATTGGATTGCGGCGAGAGCTGCACAACTTGGAAAATTGACCAGATACCATTGAAATGTGCACTTTAAATGGGTACATGTTACGATATGTGAGTTAAACCTCAGTAAAGCTGTTGCAAAACCAAAAGCAAAGGGGGCTGACCCTGGCCGTAATGGCCCTTCCTCCTGTTCTAGCTGGTTTACACCTATGGTGAAAAGCCTTCAGAGGAACACGGGAGGGGAGGACTTCGGGCCAGGAAGTTGTCTGAAGCCTTTGTCTGTCCTTCCAGGCTCCAAAAGCCTCCGGGCATTTGCGTGGAAACGCCCCACTGCGTCCACCCGCACCCAGTCGGAGTGTAGCACCAGTAGCTGAGATTTCTTGACAGAACCGCTCTGTTTTGCAAAGAGTAATTATACGCAGGGGAATTTCCTACCCCAAATGACACCCCTTCTTTATTATCCCCCAAACACCCCTGCATTATTTTGCAATGCAAAATTCATGCCTCCTCAAGCCAATTACTTGGGAAAATGTGATACGCAATGATGAATTATACATGCGTTTTCTTTATGATTTTTTTTTCTCCTTGGGGATGGTAATTATGAGATAAATTGTTGGGGGTTTTATGTCTTGAAATAACTCCTTACCATATCAGAGCCCCTCTTGCTACATATTGCTAAGCTAATTGGTGGCTTCCAAAGAGAAGGACAGAAGTCATTTTTAATTAGGCTAGTAAAAAAATATGCCAGTCATACATACATACTCACCGATACATACATGTTGAGATACATATATTTATATCAGAAACAATGAATGAACATTCAATACACTCTTGGGGAGATCCCGGTGGGGTCCTTGGTGTAATAGTTCCCCATTTTGAGGTGCATGTACCTCCTTTGGTGTTACAACTGAGACGTCATTTCTGATGCATCAAAGTTCTCTTTAGATAGAGAACGAGTCTCTACTGTGGGTGTCCAGTGGCTGACATAACAACTGTCTTGTTGAAGAAAAGTCTTTCAAAGCTGAGACATTATTCACCAAAAGTAAAGGCAAGTCTGTCCACTCTCTAGTTTGGTGTTATAGGGATAGAAAACAATCATCTGTCTTTTATAACTTACATCGGAGCTATAATATGATAAGCGCTGTTTCATAATTCCATCAGGCAAGATCTTTGTGATGCTTTCATTACACCCTAGGGGGAGCACAAACCTTTACTTAATCAAAATCAGTACTTCTCTCCGAGGATCAAAGTTTCTGTTTTGCTTTTAAATGGGAATTACAAAAAGCCATAGGGGGCTTCTGAGCATAATTCTACTCGGTGGTGGTGTACATGGAAAGCTAGCTGGCAATTTTATTCCACTCTCTGAATCCAGTCCCTCTCAACACATAAATGATTCCATCACTGACGCATGGAAAAGAAAATTCAATTGCTCAAACCCACTTAGAATACCAAACCCATCTTAGAACACCCTAAAAGAATCAGCCTCTCTTGGAAACATAATCATATTAAAGCACGAGGTACCAGAACTCCCTAAAGTAACAGGCTATTTTTATAAAAGACCAATAAAATGTTCTAATAAGTTGCCTGAGGGATACTGTTATTCAGAATTACCCACGATTCTGAATAATGTGCTACTAACTTAGAAGAGATGCTGCCACTTTGCTGACTGGTTAGAAACCCTCGGAAAACCTCAAGCAGAGCACAACACCTACTCGACCTTGGAAGACAAGGAAGAAAGTAAGGCAATCTCGTTGCCACAAATAGCTAAGTGCATCATTATGACAGAGTTCAAACACTTTGAAGTTGGGGACAATACACCGTCCACTTCAACTACCAGTTGTCCAGCGTGCACACAGGTGCTTGGTGAGTAACTTCCAAAGGACTGCAGTTGCAGCAAGCCTAACCCCAGGACGGCGACCCCACGCCAAGCTCTGTCTGCTTACCGGCAAAAGTTTCTGTACATGGATTCACTCCTGCAAGACGTTTAGAGGTGCCGAAATCGGAGATTTTCACCACTCCGCTATAGGTCTTCACCAGAACGTTATCACCCTTCAGAAAAGGAAGAACGTCAAATGCTTAAAGAAAGATTTAAACAAATTAATGTAAAATAGACTTGGACCTTAAGAAATGGTCATGTGTCTCTAGGAAGACTAGACTCTGCTCAATCCTCTCCCCTCCGTGAGCCCGTCCACCTGCAGACACTCCAGCAGCTCATGTGATCTGAGATGCAAAGTAAAATCTCATTGGCTCAGACAAGCAAGTACCTTATGTCTCTGTGCACAATCTGGCTTTCGCGGAGATACTTGAGGCCTTCCAGGATTTGCTTGGTGTAGAACTTGATGGTGGGCTCCTTCATCAGCCCCCATTTTGATCGCAGAAGAGCCGAAAGGCTTCCTGGAAATGGACACAGTAAAAAAAAAAAAAAAAAAAAAAAAAACTCATCAGGGCGATGAAGAGTCAATTATAAGGGTTCAGGGAAATAAAGTGAAGTGACGTTTCTAACCTAACGTAAGCACTCGCGCCCACATCACTGCATCTGGGCTAAATGCAACATCCTTCCTCCCTCTCTGTTGCCTGTTTCCCAGATGCGCAAGCAGCGTAGTCAGAGGAGGGACGGGGCGTGAACCAGCACATCAGCCTGACCAGAGGTGCAGGGTGGAAAGGAACCCCTTGTGACCCCCGAAACTCAGCCAGGCCACCTTCGGGCTCAGCTCTGTTCAGCCGCACAGAATCAGGAAGAGTGCAACAGTGCTCTCTGAACTCTGAAGGGCTGGCCTGACACTGCACGTGCTGCACAAGCGCCTCAGCCATTGGGCTTGGGTCAAAGCCACGCTTTCTACCTCACCCTGAAATCAGAGGTGGACGGGAACAGAGTGAGGGGCCCTTAAGGGAGACAGGGAGCCGAATCGGAGGAGGTTGCGGCTCTCTGTCCTCACTGTGAGAAGCTCCTAATGCCAGGTCCCAGGGTCAGGACGGTCTTAACACCCACCCCGCCCTGACCCCAATTATACTACTAAACATTGAACTTTGGGGCCAGAGAAAATCTCCCTTCACTGCCTTCTGACCCTGTGTTTCAGAGATTATTGTCCAGGCCCTCAGCATCAGCTAGTCGCCCTTACATAGGACCATGCTATGCCTCAGTTTCCCCATCTGTAAAAGGGGAGGTGCACATCTATCTCCAGCTCTGTGGTCATCCTCAAGACGTCACGTCTGGAACACAAATCAGTATTTTCTGCTAGACTATGAGCAGTCTGAGGGAAGAAGACACTGTACGTCATCATAAATGTAACCCTCAAAATCTAGCGCATTGCCTGACTCTTAAGACATATAGTTAGGTTTTTAATGTAATGGCAGGCTCTTAGTAACTATGAGTTGAAAGAATGAATGAATACAGATTTCTAACTCAAGTTTTTATATTTGCATTCAGATTACTATTAATTTTATCATTATTTTCTTAAAATGAGCACTTACTGAGTTCTTGCTCTCTGCCTGGCACCGTTTTGAGAGCTTTACAAACATTATCTCACCCCATCCAATAAGCCACTGAGATAGTGTCATTATGACTCCAATAATTATTACTATTCCAACTATGACAGTATTTATTAATAATCTAATTTTAAAATTCATTTATTCAGTCAGAAAACTGAGGTCACACAGCTTGCAGATGGAGGGACCAGCTCAAACTAGATGGCTGGGGTCTTCCCTAGTGGCACAGTGGTTAAAGACTCTGCGCTCCCAACGCAGGGGGCCCGGGTTTGATCTCTGGTCGGGGAACTAGATCCCACACGCATGCCTCAGCTAAGAGTACGCATGCCGCAACTAAGGAGCCTGCCTGCCGCAACTAAGACCCAGCACAGCCAAATAAATAAATAAATATTAAAAACAAACAAACAAAAACCAAACTAGATGGCTGGCTCCAGACCTGAGGAACTCCCACCCTCGCACTCTACTGTCTGCCTTTGGGGATCTTGTGGATAAAGCACTGGTGTTCAATTTCACTGTCAACATGTTATTTTGCAATGTCATTTAAAAACACCTCCGTTTCCTCTTCTCCAAAGCATATTTCAGCTCCTAAACTGTGAAGGCCTCAAGGCCAGAGGCTGTGCTTTATTCATCTCTGTCTCTAGTGCTCGGCCCAGTAGCTGGCACTCAGTAGATCCTCAGTGAATATTTGATGACTGAATTACCAGACCAGGAATAGACTGTTTATGTGACACTGGAAAATCTGTATCCAACTCCTCTGGGAAACAAATAGTCTCCCACACCTCAAATGTCTGTCATTTTCTAACGGCAGGATGAATAACGATGCTCATATTATATTTTCATCAGTGATTTTCAGGGTATGAGACCAGAAGACCAGTGACTACTCACTCCCAGGCACCTGCTCCATAAATATCTTAATGTAGCCGCCCTCGGAAACAGAGCCCAGCTACCGAACAATATTGCGGTGCTTGAGGTTCTTGTGCAGGGCGATCTCCTCATGCAGAGGCTGAGAGTAACTGGTGAGAAAAACAAAGCCAGTGTCACCTGCCAAATCCCTGGAGCTTGGGGTCCATGTGGCGCACCTCACCAGTACCTGCCCTGCTGCTGGCCATCCCTTCTTTGTGGGAATGTTCTCTCCCCTGGCTCCCATGAGACTATTCAGCTTCCCATCTGTAGAACAGGGGATAATAATACGAAGCACTCAGGGCTGCCGGGGGCCAAAGTGTGTCAAGTTTCTCAGGCACCCAGTGGCGTGCCTGGTGTGTGGCAAGTACCCAGTGAATGGCTGCTGCTGTTACTATGGTTATTGATAGGGCTTGAACTCTCCAACCATCCTTTGTCTCTCTCAACAGCCTGTCTTCCTCTGCTCCCCCATGAAGGGAGCTGTTCCAGAAGGTTCTGTCCTCAGCTGCCTTCTAGTCTCATTCCACAGACTCATTCCAGACTACAGCAACAGCCACCTAATGGACCTCCCAGCCTCAGCCTCTGGCCTCTTCAGTCTATTCTCCCCTGGCCGCCCTATTTCCCCTTCCTAAAACACACACCCCATCGCATCACTTCCCATCCTAAAGTCCACATAAAGGCCACATTGTTTAACATGGCACACAAGGACTTTCAAACTCAGGTCAGACTACATCTTGAAAAATGTTTGCCTCATCTCAAGAGCCCCCCCCCGCCCCGCCACTGCCCTACATCCTACAGTCGAGTCACAACAGACAATTTTTTCTTCTCTCAGTACACTCTGTGCTTAACAGCTCTGCTTCCCCTCAGCATAGAATGCTCTGGCCTCCTTTTCTGCCAGACGAACTCCTACTCATCCCTCAAAGGCTGGCTCAAAGATGATTTATTTTCTCAAACTTGCCACAACTCAACCAAGAGGAGCAATTCATTCCACTCCTATGCTCTACAAACACTCTGTGAACCTCTGTATTATGGCACTTGTCACTTTGCTCTACCAAACTGGGCACACCCTAACATTAGGACAGTATCCTACTCCCCTTTCAGTCTCCAGTGCCAGCCCAGAATCTGGCGCAGAGAAGGTACCCAATATCCTAACTTCAGCCTGTAAATTTAGGGAACGGGACAAAACAGTCTCTAAGGTCCCTTCCAGCTCTAAAATCCCAGGAACGACCATGAGCAGTGAAGAGCTGGAACGACTAACACAACCGACTGAAGGAGGCGGTTCAAGCCAGCAATTTTCCCCCAACAAACAACTGCAACGCCTTATCCATCATGAGAATAAGAGACAGAATACTGGAAGAGGAACTCAAGAGACTGGATCCCAGTCTTGTTTCTTGATGTCCTCGGAGAAGTCATTTAACCTTCTTAGCCTTGGAAGAAGTTGGATGAGTTCATTTCAGACCCTGCTTTATAATTCAAATATCGTAACACACAATCCCATTAAAAATGAATAGATGAACAAGTGAACGAATGAACGAATGAATGACAAAGGGTCTTACAGCTGCTAGAAATCACTTGTAATCCATCCTTAATAATTCACTGACCACCTGGATGGAGGGCCATTTGCACACAGCCATCAGTGTCCAGCACTGAAGGCAACGCTGCAGATGTGGTCTGAGCACGCCGGCGGAGCACAGAGCTATTATTTCTTATACTGTGGCCATTACTGTATATGTAGCTTCTCTACAAAAACACTTGACAGTCAACACGTTCTTGTTTAGAATTAGGAGGGGCATGAATTCAAAAGGGAATAAACCTTTAGTTAGACTCTTAAAAAGTGTAGGAGAAATAAATTGGTAGTACTTGTGGTTTAAAAAACAATAGTCCAAAATCTATGGGTGAGGTTGAAGGGTAGGGTATTAATAAAATAGTCTGTATAGCAAAAAACTAAAATTTTTCCTTACCACATTTAATTTTCTGTAATGATACATCTGAATAAGTAATAGCCATTTCAAATTGTTACAGTGTGGATTAAAACACTGAGTCATATTTTTAAATATTTGCAAACAAACACCTATGTAAAAATGTAAAACTTTATTTCCTCCTGACGGGTGGAAAAAAAACTACAGTCTTCTTTTAAAACGTGACTCTGCAATCCACATGCCTCTAAGTGAAGTTGTTCCATTTTCTCCATCTATTTATAATATGCAGAGCACAAAAGCAGATCAACCTTATTAGAAGAGAATTACAATTTTTTTTGATGACATAATGCTTTCATTATGCACCATCAGTGGTGGGCACGGGAGTTGGGGTGTGGAGGTGGCAACTGTAGAAGGTGGAAGGCCCGCCCTGACTTGCCTGCTGTCTCTCTCTGGAATTTCTTTGATGGCTATTCGCACTTGACTGCTCAGATCTCTGCCGGCATACACGATCCCATATGTGCCCTTCCCCAGCACCACTCTCTCACCATTCGCATCGTGGTCATACTCATACTAAGGAAAAGCAACAAGATAAAAAAGCACACAGCTTGTGGTGGAGAAACCCCATAAAAGCCCAAACATTGTCCTGCAATTTTTAAAAAATTTATGAATAACATTATTTGAGTACCAGGCAGGTCACATTTCTTGGGTTATATACTTTTCATTAAATAATTGCTTTTAAGGGGTAGAGTTGTCAGTTACTCATATATTCATAACATGATTTTATGAAATAGAATGAAAGAAATTTACAAATACGGCTCATATGTAACTTAGTGGGCTCACCTTTTGGAGAACTCCCCTCACTTTGATGCTGCAATTTAAAACTGCTTCTAAGCATGTCAAGTACCCCAAATAGGTGCCCTCTTACATGATCCCTTATCAACTCGCCAGGAAAGCAACCACCTTCTACAGCCCAGAAAAGAACTGAAGGTAAATAAAACTAAAATTGTCTTAATAGAAAGTACACATGCTGCCCCACTCCTGCTTTTAGAGGTACAGACCTAGCATTAAACACATACTGCAAAGTTCCCCCAATCTTATCATCAAAAATTGTACAGCTGCATTCCAGTTGGTTCTTCTCAATGATTAAAAGAAATGTAACTCTAGACTGAGCGATATTTATTTAAAGCAGAGGCAGCAAGGGATTCTTTCTGTTATCTTCTATGCCCCCATACCCGCTTACAGAAGTGCACAGAACGCGTGTGCATGTGGACGTGTCCCCTCCCATCCACTTCTAGGGATGCTCGCGACAATTAAGGTTACTAGTGGGTCTCATCACTGTCTGATTTAACCAGACATCCGCCTGCTTCATAACAGGCTTTTATCTCCCACCTTCAAAGTGCATCACTCAGTTCGTTTCTACAACAAACTTTGATTCCAAGCTAAGAATTCGAGTACCTGACTCAATTATTAAAATGAATCCCTTTGATATTTTCTGTAAGAAATCTCAAAGAATTAATTTCAGCCCACTTGAAAGTATAGCAAAATCTCACTAAATTACAAGGACCTGAATTAGTGGCAAGTCATAGTAACTGTGCAAGATTTAAACACGTGCGTAGTGGTGTAGTCACCTGTGGACTACCACTGTGCTGTCCAAAAGAGCTTATGATGACCCTTTCTTAATATTAAGAAATTAATATTAATTTCTTCATATTATCATATTTAATATATTAAATGCAAGTAGATATAACTAAAGTCATTTTAGGTATAAATGAAAAAGTCTGCTTCTATTTGCCCAACTCTTTCTCTTGTAGTTTCACAAACATTATTAATTAGCATAGAAAAAGCTTTTCCATCAGTTGTACACAAAAGGGAATTCTAGTCTAGTCCATGTCAAATTTTTCTTACACATTCTGGTTGATAGGATGCCAAAGTAATGAGATTTTTCTATAGAGATGCATTAAATTTAATCTCTGACAGTCATGAATAGTGATGGCTAGCTCGTTCATTAATGAGTATTTTAAAATATACACATAAAGAACTTTCACACAAAAAATGGGACATTTTCTTAAAGCATCAAAGACACAATAAATAACTTTTTCCATGTTCTAGGTCTTCTGTGACTCACCTCTAAGGTATCCCCATCGGTCTCTCCCTCCAGCTCCACTATACTGCCCACTCCATTGGTTGTCATCTCTTTGACCAAAGAGCAAAACCTAGAACACCAAATGTCACAAAGATGTCGCTAATTATGATCACTCCTATTCCTTTCCTCTAACTTGGCCTTACTACATTAAACTGTGATTAAATAAACCAAGCTTTTTACAAGTTATGGAACAATCACTCCACTCCCTGATTTGACATGGTAGTGTACTGGTTATCTAATCTAGTTCAAATACCCATATGATACTTGAATCCCCTCTATACAATAGCACCACCAACTGGCTGGCTAATTGATGCGTGAACACCCCCAGTGACAGAGAACTCATTACCTCACAAGGCAGCTCATTCTTTGCCGAACTCAATGAGAAATGCTTCACTTATATTGAACTAAGACTTCTTTTATGTGGGTCTCATCCATAGACTGCTTAGAATTAGTCCCTTTCTACATAACTGCCCATTAGAAATGTACATAATTTTATTATATCCCTATAAGTCTTTCCTTCTTGTTCCCTCAACGCTTCCCCCAGGACTTGTTCACTAACCTGTAATTCTTCAAAGGTGTCCCTGTATTATTCTTCAAGTCTGGTCCCGGGACCAGTGTTCCAGGGGTGATTTAATTAGTGCTAAGGATAGTGGGACCATCACCTCCCAAGTTGCCAGCACGCTAGCTCTTAGTGAGAAATAAGGTCTTGTATAAGGGGAGAGATGAGAAGGAAATGTGTAAGACGGCCTCATCGTTCTGTTGACATAGACTAAGCTTAATATCAACTATAACCCATAAATATTTCTCACAAATGCTGCTGGGACACATCAGCCACTCCCTAGACTTGTGCAGTTATTTATTTGCATACAAATGACTTGACTCAGATGATTTGTATTCAGTATTCTCTCTTAAGGTGGCAGGGAAGAATACTGCATACTTTAAGATAATTTCCAAAGAACACTAGGATATTCTTTTCTCTAACCCATCCCACCTCTGCTTCTTCTAATTTTTGAAAGCTGGGACATGCAACAGTCAAGCTTCTTAGGAGACATGTGGTATGGATGCAACAGAATAACTAAAATTTAAAAGACAGTATCAATTGTTGTTCAGAATGCGGAGCAACTGGAACTCTCATAGGTTGCTGTTGGAAGTGCAAATTGATACAACTACTTTAGTATCAACCAAAGCTGAATATAAACCTATCCCACAACCTACTAACTCCATTCCTAGGTACATACAGTGCAGAAATCAATGCATACGTTCACCAAAAGGCATGCACAAGAGGGTTCATAGCAGTTTTATTCATAATGGCCCCAAACTGGAAACAATCCAAATGTTTGATAGAACAGATTGTCATATACATTCACACAATGGAACACTACACAGCGAAAAAAAGCATGGACTAATACAACATGGCTGAATCTCATAGATATTATTTCAAGAGAAACAAGTGAGAAATAAAAGAGTACATACTTGATGAGTCTATTTATTTGAAGTTTAAGAACAGGCAAAACTAACCACTGGTGATAGAAATCAAAATAGTTACATGAGGAGTGGGTTTAACGACTGGGAAGGGGCACAAGGCACCTTCTGGGGTGCTGATATACTTAACACACTCATCTGTATATCACACCTCAATTAAAAACTTATTTAAATGTATGGCAAGAAAAGACACTGAGGACGGAATGAGAGTCAGAAGGTAAACTCTGTAGTAAAGGGATGTTCTGCTTCATATCTGGCAGCATTTCCCAACTCTAAAATTGAAGATTGTGGCCCAAGGGTGCCCTGGTCTGATATGTAGTCTGATTTCTAAATACGTTGTGATAATGATTGTCTGAGACGCACTGAATTAAACTGTTCTCAAATTACATGACACAAACTCTCTCAACAAACTACGAATAAAGGAATCTTCCTCGACCTGATAAAGGTTATCTATGAAAAACCTACCAGTAACATCATGCTTAATGGTGTAAGACTAGACGCTTTCCTCCTAAGATCAGGAACAAGACAAGAATGTCTGCTCTCGCCACTTCTACTCAACATTATATACTGCAGTCTAGTCAGGACAATTAGGCAAGAAAAAGAAAGACAGACATCCAGTTTGGAAAGGAAGGACTATACCTATCTCTATCTGCAGATGACATGATCTTGTATGCAGAACATCCTAAGGAATTCAGTAAAAACTGTTAGAACTAATAAATGAGTGCCAGTTTGCAGGATCAATATACAAAGATCGAGTGTATTTCTACACACCAGCAATGAACAATCTGAAAATGAAATTAAGAAAACAACTCCACTTAGAATAGCAACCAAAAGAATAAAACACATACATATTTAACAAAAAAGTATAAGACTTGTACATTGAAACTCCAAAATTTGTTGAAAGACATTAAAGAAGACCTAAACAAACAGAAAGATATGTTCATGGGACGGAAGACTTAACACGGTTAGGATGGCAAAGCCTCTCAAATTGATCTGCAAATACAAAGCAATCCCTGCCAAAACCCTAGCGGCCTTTTTTGAAGAAACTGACTAGCTGATCCTAAGGTTCACACGGACATGGAAGCACCTGCAATAGTCAAAACAATTATGAAAAACAAGAACCCAGTTGGAAGACTCACATTTCCTGATTTTACAGCTTAGTACAATACTACAGTTATCAAGAAAATGTGGTAATAGCATAAAGGATGGACATAGAGATCAATGGAATAGAAGTGAAAGTCCAGAAATAAATGCTTACATTTATGGTCAACTGATTTTCTAAAAAAGTGCCAAGACCATTCAATGGGAGAAGAAATAGTCTTTTCAACAAATGGTGCTGAGACAACCACATATCCACATGCAGAAGAATGAAGTTGGACCCCCTACCTCAGACCATTAAAAAAAAAAAACAAAACTCAAAATGGATCAGAGACCTAAATATAAGAGCTAAAACTATAAAACTTTGAAGAAAATAACACCAGAGAAAATCTTGGGTTAGGCAAAGCCTTCTTAGATATGACATCAAAAGCACAAGTGAGGGCTTCCCTGGTGGCGCAGTGGGTGAGAGTCCGCCTGCCGATGCAGGGGACACGGGTTCGTGCCCCGGTCCGGGAAGATCCCACATGCCGCGGAGCGGCTAGGCCCGTGAGCCATGGCTGCTGAGCCTGCGCGTCTGGAGCCTGTGCTCCTCAATGGGAGAGGCCACAACAGTGAGAGGCCCGCGTACCGCAAAAAAAAAAAAAAAAAAAAAGCACAAGTGACAAAAGGAAAAACAGATAAACTGGACTGCCACAAAATTTAAAACTTCTGTACTGTAAATGATACCATCAACACAGTAAAAAGATAACCCATAGAATGGGAGGAAGCACTTGCAAATCACACATCTGACAAGGGCCTTGTATCCAAAATATACAAAGAACTCTTAAAACTTATTAACAAAAATACCAATAACCCAATTAAAAATGGGCAAAGTTCGGAGAAACTTGGCAAACATCACTTTTGCCAGGTAAGCCAAGTTAATATCACCATTAATGAGACAAAGATATTGTATGTCTCCCAATGTGATGTACTGAGGACAGGGCATCACTTTTATGGTATTCCTACCCTAAATGCATAGCATTAATATAATCATGAGGGAACAGCAAACCAACCCAAATTGAAGGATTATACAAGATAAACTGCCTGTACTCTTTAAAAGCATTAAGTCAAGAAAGACAAAGACTGAAGAAGAAATGTTCCAGATAAAAGGGGGCTATACAGACGTGATGGCTAAATGTTAGTATGTAATCCTGGTTTAGATCATGAACCAGAGAAAAAATATCTTTTGTTTCACTGTAAAGGACATTAGTGGGACAATAAGTAAAATTTGGCTAAGGTTTGTAAATTATAGAACCATATCAATCTTAGTTTCCTGATTAGATAACGGTACTGTGATTACATAAGTGAATGTTCTTGTATTTAGGGAAACATGTACTGAAATACCGAGAGGTAATGTAGCATTATGTCTACAACTTACTCTTGAACAGTTCAGAACAAAATAGTCATCTGCATATAGAGAGAATGTAAAACAAATGTGGTAAATGGTTAACAGTAGGGAGTTCTGAGTGAACTTTCTTGTAGGTGTGAATATTTTCCAAAATAAAAAGTTAAAAAAAATGTTTTAATTGGGCAAAGGATTTGAGTAGATAGTTCTCCAAAGAAGATATATAAATGGCCAATAAGATCATGAAAAGATCCTCAGTATCTTTAGTCATTAGGGAAATGCAAAACACAACCACAATGAGATTCCACCTAACACCCACTAAGATGACTACAATCAAAAGGACGGATAGGGCTTCCCTGGTGGCGCAGTGGTTGAGAGTCCGCCTGCCGATGCAGGGGACACGGGTCCGTGCCCCGGTCCGGGAAGATCCCACATGCCGCGGAGCGGCTGGACCCGTGAGCCATGGCCGCTGAGCCTGCGCGTCTGGAGCCTGTGCTCCGCAACGGGAGAGGCCACAACAGTGAGAGGCCCGCGTACTGCAAAAAAAAAAAAAAAAAAAAAAAAAAAAAAAGTTTGAGACAAGAGAGTTTCGTCTGTTGGATACAAAAACAGCTACTCTGCTATAACAAGCCGAGAAGTCTTACTAGCAGCACATGATGAACAAGCTCGGGCAGGGCAACAAGAGAGAAAATAGTCTGTTTTGGATTCTGTTAAAAATGAGAACACCACGTATTACAAATAAGTACAAACAAAGTGATAAAAACAACATCATTATTTGTATTAAAACAATTACATCTTCTCTTATGTTCTTACCTTATTCCTCTAATGGAAGAGGCTGTAAAATTCCATTCATGAATTTGTTTCTGCAGGTATCAAGGACAAAAGTCAGTGGTTTGATGTTTTCCATGCAAAGCATCATTTTTGCTTTCATTCTATGGTCAATCGCTTCTGCTATTTTTTACTTTCAATAGAATTTAGCAGTTAAAGCAAGATATTTCGCATAACTTGGAACACCAGAAACATTTTCTAACCTATTGTAAAAATTCATTTGTATCTCTTATCCAGTTTAGAACAAATGATCTAAATATGAAATAGAAACAACAGGCATACAGTACATACACAGTGAGCAGCCTTTTATCTTCTGTCAACGTATCAGGAAAACTCTAAGATGAGTTTGGGAACAGCCCACCCAACTTGAATGACCCACAAAAATGTTTGGAGAGGCAAGAATGTGGCAGACACCAGTCAGTGTTCACCAATCTTCATTTCTTTTTCTCCCTGGGCACATAACTAGACTACATTTCCCAGCCTCCTGTGCAGTTAGGTGGGGTCATTTGATGGAGTTCTGACCAATGGGATGTGAACAAGAGTGATGTGCTCCACCTGTGGGCTTGGCTCATTAGAAACCTCCACAGCAATCCTCTCCTCTACATTCTCTTTCCCCATCCACCACCAGATGGAATGCGGACCCTGCCAACCTGGACATGACATGAGACATAGATGAACTTTTATCATCATAGATAAACTGATATTTGGGGGATGTTTGTTTTAGCGTCTAGCCTACCATGACTAATACAAAGACTAACTGGGATTTCAATCTGTACAAGATGCACTTAAAAAATACATATATAACTCTGTCCTCTCCCTCCACCACCATCCCTTGCCCTTAAACTATGAACAAAGCTAAGCCTCACAAGGAGTGTCTGAATTCCCAGTTTTAGAAGAGCCACAGGCTACAATACCAATACATTACAACAACAGAGAATAATTTTAAATAAGCAAATACATTAGGTTAGCCTGAGGAATGCCATAAATGACCAGCTAAGCCTCCCAGAGAGGTGTGAGAGCCAAATAACTGAGCATATGGCTCAGAACAGCCACAAGCGATCGGGGGACAAGTTTCCTGCCATCCTGGAGCAATGACAACAGGCACAGTTGGGAGGATCGTTCCCAATGGGAGAGGATCCATCCAGACATGTTGATGAAACACCTATTATGCACTAGGCAACATACCAGCAGGGACATGACAGAGAATGACAAAACCCCTGCCCTCATGGGGCTTACAATCAAGTGAGGGAAGATAGGTAATAAATCAAATAGTAAGTGAAGAGCATGGTAGAGGGTGAAAAGTGCTATGAACACAAATAACACAGCAAAGAGCATTAAGGTGGGGCAAGAAGTCATGAGTTTTCAAGCAGAAAGCTAAAGGGGGTGAGGGAGTGAGCCATGCAGATAACTGGGGGACCAGTTCCAGGCAGAGGAAACAGCAAGTGCAAAGGCCCTGAGGCAGCAGTGTGCTTTGCATGTTTGGGGACCAGCAAGGAGGGGAGTGAGATGGGAGTGGAGTGAGTGAAGGGGGAGTGGGAGAGAAGGTTAGGGAGATCATGCAGGCCTTTGGAGGCCATCATCAGGACTTTAAGCCTCCCCTCTGTGTGAGAATCACTGAGAGCTGTGAAAGATGAAAGTGGATGAAAACATGAAAGCTATCACATCAGACCCATCTTTATAGAAAGACTGAGTGTACTTCAGAGGAGGGATGTGTTCCAAGTCACTGAAAGAGGGTAGTGGTGGAGAACGGGAGTCTGCTTTGGATTCAGGTACAGAAATATCAATGAGGGCAGATTCGAGAGAGCCTGAAAGAGGCTGTATGTATATAGAAAGCTCAACCACACAAGTTTTCAAGTAGGTTTACTCTAGGGTACCTTTAGGGAACTTCTCGATTTGGGAGGAAGATTTACTGGTTAAGAAGTAAACCACACGGAGGGACTTCCCTGGCAGTCCAGTGGTTGAGACTCTGCACTTCCACTGCAGGGGGCACGGGTTTGATCCTTGGTCAGGGAACTAAGATCCTACATGCTGTGTGGTGAGGCCCAAAAAATTAATAAAATTAAATCTAAAAAAATTTTTTAAAAAACAAGTAAACCACACGGAGCTCCCCTCCGCTTTCCCTTTACATCATAATCAATAGGCATTGGGTGGGGGGTCCTGCTTCATAGGTCCTACAGATATACAGATACAGAAGTCGTGCATGGGCTTGCAGAGCAGCTGGGGAGACACTTTGGAAAACGGATAAATAAGCGACAGGATGTACTTTGCACATGATGCAGACAACTGGGTAGCGAACAGACATTCAATGGAAGGACGGAAGGCGGGAAAGGGTGGTTAGAGATACCTCTGCAAAAGTTAGGACTTGGGTAATTGGAAGAACGAATTCCAGGGAGGGAGAAGGATGAGAACAGAAGTGCAGACGTGAACTCCTGCAGGGCCAGCTCAGGGGACTGTGAGATGACAGATGAAGGTCTGGCTGGGGCTGAGGGTCGGGGAGGGAGAGGAGAAGGAGGGAGGAGAAGGAGGACAGGGTTATATAGGGGCTCGATACTTAATAAAAGACTTTGAGTTTTATCTGCAAAGTCACAGGATCCAATAATGATTGGGGAATATCAAGAGGGCCACTACAAGTGTTTTTTAAATCATTACTAAACTTTTAAGCTGAAATACGGCATACATTCAGAAAAGGCTACAGTGATCATCTCAATCAATTTCCACAGAATGAAAAGCCACTGTAACCAGCATCTAAACCAAGAGACAGAACGTTAGCAGCAGCCCAGAAGATTCGCTCAGATCCCCTGTTCCCAGCCACTCCTGTCGACCCAAAGGCAACTGCTATTCTGACGTGTCCCACTGTGGAGAGTGTTGCCTGTTCTGGAATATTATACAAATGGAACCGCGAAGTCTGTGCTCTCCTGTGTCTGCAAGGGGAGTTTTTCATGAGCTATCTGGTGGTGTCCGGGCGGGTCAATCAGGAAAGCTGTGACTGTTCTCCTCCTGTCCCGAGCCTCCTGTAAGGCAGCATTCTAATCTTTCCTGAGAGGGGATATTTCACCAAATCATGATGAGGAAACAGATTCAAGATTTTAGCTTTCCACAGTGCCAGAAGCCCCCAGTAACAGTGCATTGGAAGCAGAGCCGGGGTGGGCTCTGGAGAAATGGGCCGGGAAGTCAGAGGGAGGGGACTCCTTCAGGATCCCCTAGGTGCTGACTCAGCCTCCGCCCTCCTACCCCCAGGATGCAGACTTTCAGGGAGGGGGGATTTTTGTGTTAAAAACATAGACTTTTTTTTTTTGGTTGTTGTTAAAAGCATAGACTTTTCGTGTGAGATGTTCCAGTCGCTAATATAAGCATAAAAGGCACCTCCCAAAGAGCTTTCCAAAACCAGCAGCCCTACCCGTATGGATAGCAATGGTGGCCACAGTGCACCTGTTGGTGACTTTGGGGCCCACGAGAAGCTGAGGGAGAAACACTGCATCTGCGCCTGCTCTGTGCAGCCTCCCCGCATCGCTGTGCTGGGCGAGCTCGCACCAGCTTGGGAGGCCAGTTGTGCACGTCTCTTCCTAACCCTGTGCTCGGTGACCTGATGTTGCTTGCGTGAAACTGGCCATGACGGGAGTATTTACACCACAGAAATCAGTAAACACTACATATCGGCCCTCTGCTCCCATATCCCCTGGAGAGCTGGTGGTTAAACACTGACCAGCGTACGTTTCTGAATCCCCGGCTGATGAAGCAGACCTTAATCTAATGTTACAGCGGTGCTGTCTGCAGGTGAACGTGTGCCTGTGTGATTGCTTCCCACCACCACAGCACACCGGGAAGAACTGCAAGTCTGTGCAGAGAAGTTATCATTTCACTCCAGGCTAATCTGCTTGCTTCCACAACCTGCAGAATTTTTAAAATGTAAATGAAGCCAAAAGCAAAGCCTTCCTCTCAAAGAAAAAAAGGCAATTTATATTTCTCTCAGACACTTGCTCTGACGACTACCAAGCACTGTGCAAAACATTTCCTCAGTCAAGGAAAACTAGCATTTGCTGCTTATAGAGTTCTTTCTATTTCTTATTACAGACTACATACACAAAGTAACACATTTACAACTAGTGAGATACTATATGTACCGATGGAAATTCCCATTAAAGACCTGCAACCATTATAGATTTGTAGAATTCCATGAGAACAAAACCATTTTGCTCTAAAAGTATGAAGAGTCACTTTAGTAGGATTAGTTTCTTCCACAACTACTTGTCAAAATATGAGGTGTTCACACCAGTCAGAATGGCCATCATCAAAAAATCTACAAACAATAAATGCTGGAGAGGGTGTGGAGAAAAGGGAACCCTCTTGCACTGTTGGTGGGAATGTACATTGATACAGCCACTATGGAGAACAGTATGGAGGTTCCTTATAAAACTAAAAACAGAACTACCATACGACCCAGCAATCCCACTACTGGGCATATACCCTGAGAAAACCATAATTCAAAAAAACACATGCACCCCAATGTTCACTGCAGCACTATTTACAATAGCCAGGACATGGAAGCAACCTAAATGTCCATCAACAGAGGAATAGATAAAGAAGATTTGGTACATATATACAATGGAATATTACTCAGCCGTAAAATGAACAAAATAATGCCATTTGCAGCAACATGGATGGACCTAGAGGTTGTCATACTGAGTGAAGTAAGTCAGACACAGAAAGACAAATATATGATATCGCTTACATGTGGAATCTAAAAAAAAAAGAAAAAGGCTACAAATGAACTTATCTACAAAACAGAAATAGAGTTACAGATGTAAAAAATAAACTTATGGTTACTGGGGGGTAACGGGGGGAGGGATAAATTGGGAGATTGGGATTGACACATACCCACTACTATATATAAAATGGATAACTAATAAGGACCTACTATATAGCACAGGGAACTCTACTCAATACTTTATAATGGCCTATATGGGAAAAGAATCTAAAAAAGAGTGGATATATGTATAACAGATTCACTTTGCTGTACCCCTGAAACTAACACAACATTGTAAACCAACTATACCCCAATAAAAATTAAAAAAACGATGGGGCTTCCCTGGTGGCGCAGTGGTTGAGAGTCTGCCTGCCAATGCAGGGAACACGGGTTCGAGCCCTGGTCTGGGAAGATCCCACATGCCGCGGAGCAACTGGGCCCTTGAGCCACAACTACTGAGCCTGCGCGTCTGGAGCCTGTGCTCCGCAACAAGAGAGGCCGAGATAGTGAGAGGCCCGCGCACCGCGATGAGGAGTGGCCCCCACTCACCGCAACTAGAGAAAGCCCTCGCGCAGAAACGAAGAACCAACACAGCGAAAAAAAATAAATTTATAAAAAAAAAGAAATATGAAAAAATTGAGATGACATAGATCAATTTAAAAAAAATTAAAAATGAGGTGTTTCGTTACATCTATCAATGGAATAGTGAGGTTACAGAATAGAATTTTGAAAATTCTCTTGCATCACAGTGGCATCAATGACACAAAAAACGTAAGCAAGGCTGGCCTCTACTACAAGAATCCCAACACTGAGGACAGGGGGCTTCATGGCAGTGGTACCTGGAGGGGGGAACATAAGTAGGGCTTTGGGGGGTGGGGGCCTGCTAATGTTCCCTTCCCTGGGTTGCACTGGTTACTTACGTGTGTTCACTTGATAAAAAATCCATCAAACTGTACATTTATGAGTTATGCACTTTTCTGTGTGTGTTATACTTAAAAGGTTAAAAAAGAAACCAAAGAGGCAAATTTAATAGAAGATACATGCATTCTTCAAACGAGATATATCTGTATGAACACCATGTATGTATCTTATTCTAGCTTCTTCTCTTTTGCTCAAATATTTAAAGCACACAGTGCAGGAAAAATACCCCAGCACATTACGGCAGCTCATCTTCACTAATGGCTATTGACTCTCTTATCAATGAGGAGAAGGTTGCTTCGCTGTTAAATATTAGACAAGGTTACTGGCTTACATTTGTGTTATACACTTAATGTTTGTGTCTCCACAAATTCATATGTTGGAGCCCTAACCCCCAGTGTGATGGTATTTGGAGATGGTGGCCTTTGACAGGTGATTAGGTCACCAGGGTGGAGCCCTCGTGATGGGATTAGTACCCTATATAAGAAGAGACAGGAGAGAGTTCTCTATCTCTTTCCATTATGTGAGAAGAGGGCAAGATAGACCACCATCTGCAAACCAGGAAGAGGGTTCTCACCAGAACCTGACCATGCAGGCACTCTGATCTCAGACTTTCCACCCTCCAGGACCGTGAGAAATAAATTTCTGTTGTTTGAGCCAGGGGTCCCCAAACCCTGGGCTGCGGACCAGTACGGGTCTGCGGCCTGTTAGGAATCCAGCTGCACAGCAGGAGATGAGCCGAGAGTGGGCGAGTGGGCGGGCGGGCGGGCGACCGAAGCTTCATCTGCCGCTCCCCATCGCTCACATTACCGCCTGAATCATCCCCCCCGCCCCCCAGGTCTGTGGAAAAACTGTCTTCCACAAAACCGGTCCCTGGTGCCAAAAAGGTTGGGGACCACTGGTTTAAGCCACGCAGTCTGTGGTATTCTGTTACAGCCGCTCAAGCAGACTAAGGCAACTGGAAATATCATTCATGGCTATATATTTTTCATATGTACCTTTATTGAAGTATAACTGATATAGAAAGAACTGCACCTATTTAATGTGCATAATTTGATGAGTTTGGACATATGCCAGCACTTGTGATACCATCACCACAATCAAGGTACTAGATATATCCAACACCTCCCAAAGTGTCCTTGTGTCCCTTGGGTTTTGTTTTTATTTGTGTGTGTGGTAAGAACAAATATGGTATTTACCCTCTTAACAAATGTGAAGTGCACAATCCCATATTGTTAACTATAGGCACTGTGCTGTACAGCAGCTCTCTATGACCTATTTATCTAGCATAACTGAAACTTTATACCCATTGAACAATGGAAAGTTGTTGTGTCATGACTATTTCTGATAAAGATTTTCCAATATGATTCTGAGCCTCTCCTTATTCTCTGATGTTGTATTTTATTTTTGAAGATATTGCTTATTTTTACCTGATTAAGACATAATTGCTCACGCTCCTTTCCAGGGGGAAAAAAATCCTTCTTTGCCAAGTTGATGGCAGAACTCTCCCCACACTCCATGAAAACACAGACATAGCAAATAGATCTAATGTACTTGTCATAGGTGCTACCTCTCTTTATTACTACAAAATATTTTATTAAAGAAAAAATCTGATGAAGCACTTTAGACAAATACAGATGAAAATATAGCTGTTACCACAAAACGTGAGGCCTGGCCCAGCATTTGCGTAATATCTTTAATGGGCAATGAAAATGTTTCCACTCCTATATTGCTGGTGTGAGTATAAATTAGAATGGTACGAATTTGACAGTAGCTATCGAATTTTAAACATGTAGTCTTGAAGCCAGCAGGTCCAATTCTGGGACTCTTTGCTCCTGAAACATCTACACGCGCGTGGTATGGTGTAACCACCAGGATGTGCACTGGCGTATTTACCATCAGCTAGAATGCAAAACTGAAACCTAAATGTGCATTAGCAGGACAGTGGTAAAATAAATTATGGCTCATCCATACCTAGAAATGCACCACCATGATATGGGAATATAGGGAACATCACATTTTAAAAATCGGGTGGATCAGTGTGTGCTATGTGAAAAACTGTCCACGATGTATGGATCGTTTAAAAAGAGTAAGTTGCAAAATAACAAATCTCACCATATGATCTCACATTAATGAAAATGCTTCTTCCCCCTATACATATGTATATTATATATATAATGGATACATGTATACACACATTATACATATATAACTGAGCTTAGAGAAAGGTATAGATGGACATCCATCAAATCATTGGTGATGGGAATACATACCAAGTTTGGGGGATTTGGAGGGACTTTCACTTTATTCCTTATCCACTTCCTTCATGGTTTAACTCATTTTTTTCCACAAGTTTATATTCATTCGTATATAAATACATATATATACACACACACGTATATATACACATATGTATATACACACATAGCTATACATATAATACAAATATATATATTTGGAAAACCCTGCTTCCTTTCCTCCGTCTGTGATTACACTCTCTCATATAGTCCTGTAACTCAGAAGTTAGGCATGGGTGCCTGTTCTTTCAAGCACTACAATATAGCTGACTCTCCTACTTCAAAACTGAATTTTTCATTAAATAATACAGAATAAAGAGAGAGCTGTTTATGACTGTTTTCTTACCATTTCCATGGGTGAGACGTGCCACAGAGAAACTGTCCTCTCCTCAGGCTTCACTGTTTATAGAGACATACGAAGGCTGGAAGACTTTGGTTGGTTCCATCACCAGAACCTAAAAGACCAGATTTCTGTAATGCGTGGCAACATGCCACATAGGTTTTCTTGCCCAGTGAGGACGTGGGAAGCTCTGGACTCCGCAGATCCTCTACGTGTACCTACTATGCAGCAACCCTGCTCTAGGACCGGTGGATACGGCGGCCCACAATCCCTTCCCTATGGGAGGTCTATGCTCTGATGGGGCAGATAGTATAACTAACAGATAAGGATATGCAGTAAGGTAATATACAGACCTCTGAAGAAAATAAGGCAGAATAATGGTGAGGAAGGGGTGGGGGACACTTCTTTAGACAGAGGGGCCAAGAAAGGCTTGCCTGAGGATGTCACAGAGAAGAAAGAGGAAGGCTACACTTTTAGAGAGAAATTAGGAAGTAAACTTGAGGATCCACAGGTAGGTACCCAAGTCTGCAAAAAATGCAAGAGGATGAAGAGTGAGGTGACAGTCCATCAGTCATATTTTATTTTGCTGGGGGAGAGGGAGGGAAGGAAGGAAGGAGAGAAGGACGTAGAGATGAAGAGGAACGGGGTAAAAAAGGGGGAGAGAGAGAGAGGGAGAATGAATTTCCAAAGCAAATAAAGCAACATGTTTATTGCTAAGCTGGGGTAGAGATAACACGAGGGTCTGTTCCATTATTTTTTTTTTACCTTTCAGTAGGTTTGAAATATTTCATAATTCACAGAAGATTTAAAAACTTATTGCCCAGGCACAAAATCATTATCATAATCATTTCAAACAACATAGTCTTTTATTCGATGTTTCATGAAATTCTGAACACTGAATGTTCACAAAATCTTCTGACATAAACACGAAACACAATTATCTGAAGTTCAGTTTCTGGGATGCTTAGATGTCTTACTCATGACTCCTTATAAGATGATCATAAAATTGAAACAAAAACTCAACGAAAAGCTAAAAGCGATTTTGCTTTTCAATGACGTTTTAAAAAGTAATTAGTGGCATTGGAGGCAAACCAAAGCTCAACAGGAAACAGCTGTGAATTCGAAAATTTTACTATTAGTGTTGCATTGTTGTGGAACCAAGTTTCTCCTCCTCAGCACTATGCACATTTTGGGCTGGATAATTTTGTGTTGGGGGCAGGAGACTGTCCTGTGCATTGTGGGAGGTTTAGTGGCATCCTTGGCCTCCACCCCACTAGATGCCAGTAGCAACACCTTTCCCACAGTTGTGACAACCAAAATGTCTCCAGACGTTGCCAAACGGCCTCTGGGGGACAAAAATCACTCCTAGTTGAGAACCACTATTTTAGAGGATATAGCCAGCTTTTTCTAGTGAGTTGATCTCTCGCTGGCTGATTCTACGTAAGACTGATGGATCTCTTAACATTTTCAATTACTCTAAGGGTTTCTTCCTTTCAGAGTATTCAATAATTAGATAGTACCAACCCCAGTTTCTTTTTTTTTTAATCTTAAAAAAATGGATTTAGCATCTCTTACTGGAAATCTGAGTCCATTAGTAACTTCATTTGTTGCCTCAAAAATTATATCTAACCAGAAGTTCAGCCGTTCTTGCCTGGGTGAATGTTCAGTAATGGGTTTCTTGAAGCGCTGAATTAATAACAAGTTCTGAACTAACGATCGCAGGTACCTGGAAAAATCATGAGCACAATAAATTAATTCCCAAAGAAATGGAATTCAATTCTACTTCCTTTAAAAGAAGTTTCCCAAAAGCCTTATTTCTTAAATTCATAGTGTGTAGCAAGTGCTTCTTAATAATTTGGCAGCCACATACTTAATTAAAAGAAACCCGAAGGGGGCAAAATAAGCTTGTCCAACAAACATACAACAAGGCTTTTACGAACATTGGGCTAAACCTCAGTTTTGGTACATTGTGTTCAAAGCATAGAGACTGGCAAGCATTTGCTATCTTAATTAACAAGAGCAAGTGGTTTGAAGTTCAAAGCAACTGCAAAATGAAAAAATTTCAAACTCAGTGTCTTCTTTTCTAACTACCCTTTTTATTTTGAGGTAATTGTAGATTTACATAGTTATAAGAAACAATACAGAGAGATCCCACGTGCCCTTGGTTTATCGCAATGGTAACATCATGTAAAATTCTAGAATAATATCACAATCAGGATACTGACATTGATACAGTCAAGACAGAAAATACTTCCATCCACAAGGATCCCTCAGGTTTCCCTTCTATAGCTACACCAACTTCCTTCCCATCCCCATCCCCTCTTTGACCTCTGGCAATCACTAATATTAAACTCAATGTACTTTCTTTTTAAAAAAATTAGATCTGACCTGGTAGGTTTTGAATTTATAAGGTCTTCAATCTCACCACACCTTTACTCTCTTTAGGCAAACTGAACTCTTTGAAAACACAGTTGCCAGGCAGTGGTGGTCACATCCTCTCTGGTAGTGAATGGGGTTGGTGGGGAGGTGTTTCTGCTGATAGTATCAGAGTATTATTTTGCCCTTTGAGGATAAGGTCTGGAGCTATCCTGGGAAGGCAGATCAGCTAGGCTCTGACTGACTTGCTTGGGTACTGTGTAGTAAAGGATTAATTCAGCCGGACTCGGTTGTCCAAGTATACATTCCAAAGAAAGGTCTGGCCCTTGAGTGGCTTCTGAGAGATCACTTCTAAGCCCCTGGGATATCCTGCCTGATAAGAGTCTCTGTCTACCTGGGGCCTTGCGCCAGGCCAGCTAGTTTACGCTAACAGTATGATTCATGGTGGGGACCCTGGGCCATGCTGTATCAGTGTGATCTCCAGAGAGGCTGGGGACTCAGTGACTAAGGTCAGCTACATGGGTGCTTCATGCCTACATAATTGACCCCCAATAAAAACCCTGGACACCAAGGCTTGGTGAGCTTCCCTGGGTGACAATAATTTGTACATGTTGTCATATATCATTGCTGGGAGAATTAAGCACTGTCCATGACTCCACTGGGAGAGGACAACTGGAAGCTTATGCCTGGTCTCTCCTGAGTTCTGCCCTATGTGCCTTTTGCCTTTGCTGCTTTTAATCTATATACTCTCACTGCAATAAACCATAACCATGAGTAGAACAGCTTTTCTGAGTTCTGTGAGTTCTTCTAGCAAATCGTGAACCTCAGGGTGGTCTTGAACCCACAACAATAGGTACCAACACTGTAAGTCACTCCAGGTTCTGATGTAATAGGAATGTATTCAAGCCTCAGGTCTCCTCTCCAGAGTCAGCTCTGTCTGGCTCAGATGCAACAATGCACCTTAAAATTAGAATTCTGCGAATAGCAGCCACTCCAGGAGGGCTGGAAGCTCAGCCGGCCTCTGTGTTCTCTCAGCCTCAGAAAACTTTCAAGAGGTTAATAGGGTTTTGGGGTCAAATTTATGTCCTCCAGATGGGAAAGAAATACAGTCAAACTAGATAGGAACGCTGAGATTCCTACCCCTGAGAGTCCAGATTGGCCCACTGAGCTGAGAAATAGAAGGGGACAGACGAATACGGATCGTTAAAAGTAAAAAATCTTAAATTATGTAAGTAATCCAGATGCATTTTATACAAATCAGAAAATAAGAGTTAAAAAAGCAGGTTACAAACTTCTTAATCTGCTACCTCCCTGAGACAGCCACTGTCAATATGTTGGAGCAAATCCATGAGTCATCCTTTTTTCATTATACAAATATCTACTGAGAATCTATTATGAAACTATAACGATCAATAATATAACCACAACTCTAATGGAGCTTAATGTCTATTGGGAAGTCAGCTATTGCCCAACCCTCCCAGACCCTCCTCTGAGTCACATATGAAACAGAGGTTTTTAATTAAAATGAGTCCATATAAAACAGTAGCTCTCAAAGTGTGGTCCCCAGACTAAGGTCAGCTTGTAATTTCTAAATGCAAATTCTCAGGCCCCACCCTAGACCCTTTGAACCAGAAATCCGAAGGGTTAGGCCCAGCAATCTGTGTTTTAATCAACACAGGTGGTTCTGCTAATGTCCAAGTCTGAGCACTGATATAGAAAAATACACCCTGCCTCTGGCTTTGCTTATTCAATGATAAACCATGAACACATTTCCATGTCTCCAAGTATTCCTTCTTGTACATTTTAATGGCTGTATAATGTGCTAACCTAGGGCCACTGCTGGGCCACCATTTTCTCGACCATATCTATAATTGGTGTTTCAGTTCCAGTTTTCATTTGTGATGAAAATCATTTTCTTGGTGTACTTTTAGCTTTACTATCTGCTTTCTCACAAATGCACAATATGTACTGATACCCAAGAACGTTCTGCTCTTGAGGACCTATGTGGTCTGAGAAGATTAATAGGGCTGAGAGTTTTGTCTTGGAGACAGCATGTAGGGATACATTGTGTGTGGGGGTGTCTGTCTGTCTGTCCTTCCCTCCCGTCACATAAAACCAAGCAAGGCCTCAAGAGTTGCTCTTTCTGCCCTAACTTTGCTTTAATGAAGAAGTCAGAAGGAAAAACGTAGCAATTGTTATTATTTTTGGCATTCACACCTTTTCCTCCTGGGGGAAACCTTTCAGAACAAGATCAGATATTGACATGGGTGATGAAAACACATAGACCTGACTCACCAGACTGGAGGTTTCAGTTTGAACAACCTCTCTGCTGCCTGGACAGCTTTCCCAACATCACTGGCCAACATGCTGACGTTGAAGAAATGACCCACATCCCAGTAATTGTTCATTTTCTCCAAGCTCCCTTTTCTTCCCAACAAACTGTTCAGCCGGACACCTTAAGAATTTGAATTTTAGATAAAGTTATGAAAAGTCTTCCTAGTTTCCACCACATTATGTAAGCCTTTAGAGGAGAAAATGGGCATTTTATTTGGGCTACTGCCTCAGGTGTGCTATCATACAGAAACTGTTCCTTTTGAAATATAATGTTGGTCATTTGGACATAATTTTTAATGCTGAACTTGTGTTACCAAAGCATATCAACATCTGCAGTCATAAACAGCTTTACCTATTTTCCTTAGCTCCATGGAAGTTTCAAATTGCTGTCCAGCAACTATCAGCAAAACTGCAAGGTTGATTCCTGAATAAAGAGATGGCTGGAGCTCAAACCCTTTGCAATACCTGTAATTACAGAACCATCAAATTCCTATTATATCATTTTATTATGGTAGAGGGAAAAAGTGCAAATACTAGCACAAACCAACCTTCTCATGAAAATTTTTACTACTCTAATTTATTGTTTCACAGCTCTCCTCCAGCCGCCCATGTTTACTAACAGCCACATGTAGCAGTCAGATAGCTTCTTAAAAATGTCATAATAGGGACTTCCCTGGTGGTCTAGTGGGTAAGACTCCACGCTCCCAATGCAGGGGGCCCGGGTGTGATCCCTGGTTGGGGAACTAGATCCCGCACGCTGCAACTAAGAAGCCCGCATCCCGCAACTAAAGATCTGGCGTGCCGCAACGAAGATACAGCACAGCCAAAATAAATAAATACATACATAAATATTTTTTAAAATGTCATAATAGCAACATAGAAACTAACACTAGAGAGTTTTAAAATCTTTCTTCAGAGGGTTTAGAGTTTTAAAATAAAAGCCATGATCATCGTATAAAGTAAGGAAACTATATTAAAGGGTACAAAAGAAATTTAAAACCTATTATGATTCTACTCCCAAAAGCAGAACACAATTTGATGTCCACGTATCATTTTTAAAGTTATACTCCATTTGCGCATTGAGCATTTTTTATTTCATGGAAATCACAACAGGTATAGGCTTTTTCTCTGCAGGCAGTCTGTTTGCTTATATCATGAAATGGAATTATTTTTTCATGTATGAAGCAGTACTGCCAAAATCCTGGATTGCAAAGAGCAGTGGCATATAAAGTGAGAGAAGGGGGCTTCCCTGGTGGCGCAATGGTTAAGAATCCACCAGCCAATACAGAGGACACAGGTTCGAGCCCTGGTCTGGGAAGATCCCACATGCCACAAAGCAACTAAGCCCGTGCGCCACAACTACTGAGCCTGTGCTCTAGAGGCCGTGAGCCACAACTACTGAAGCCCGCGCACCACAACTACTGAAGCCCACGTGCCTAGAACCCATTCTCTGCAACAAGAGAAGCCACCGCAATGAGAAGCCCGCGCACCGCAACGAAGAGTAGCCCCCGCTTGCCACAACTAGAGAAAGCCCGTGTGCAACGAAGACCCAATGCAGCCAAAAATAAAATAAAATAAATTTATTAAAAAAATAATAAAGTGAGAGAAGGGGCAGGGATCTATTACATTAGGATAAAAAACAAGATCCAAAACTGTGAATACCATTTTTATACCAAAAGGTTAACCATGCCATTTTTAATGCTCTTATTTATTCTTTTTTCTACGCATAAAAATTTTCTTTCTCTTCCACGAGTGAGTATGGACATCATGATCAGGAAAAAAAGAATTTGATCAATGAAGTAATGATGTAAAAATTTCTTTTTGTACACCAGGTCTGATTTTATCAGTCGTGTGACAACGGGAGGATCAAACACCAACAAAACATAAAATTGTGGAAGGGAGAACTTATCAGTTAAATCTGACCATAAATGATAAACTCAATTAAAATCTGATTTTATGAGCTTTGGGGCATGATACAAGTACCCTCAGAGGGACTAGAGGATATCAAGAAAGTCATTGCAACCCTAGTCAACAGAATTCCAATAAAATTGAAACCTCTCCCCCACTCCCCCGGGTATGTCTTGGGGATTTTAAATTCCATATCCTACTGTATTTGATTTTTCTTTTACTATGAAAAGTTATCTGGGAAGAGGGCAGAGAGGGTGACTTCTCTGTGCTTCTTATTCACAAATGAAACAGGCCCAGCTTGGGGACAGACAAGTCTTGAACTCAGAGTCGGGACTGCAGTCCCAGGTTTGTGTCTGACCAGCCCCGCGACCTTGAACCAGCCCCTGCCTCTCTGAGCTGCATGTTGCACATCTCTGAGAGCAAGGTGACCCTCACGGTCTCACCGGAGCCATCATGCCCTGACCAGAAGACTCCGCTTTATCTGCTCCTGTATCCACTGCCACGACCTTCTCAAGTGCATGCAAAAGGCTCCTCTGACTTCCTTGAAGGAGCCACTGGCAGTAATTTCCTGACCTGGAGGTTCAATTCTTGGCCACGACGCTGGGAACACAGCTTCCTATTTTGGCTGTACCAAACTTTAATTTCCCTTCCTTTCCCTTCCCTTCAACACCCTGAGTGATTTCTCTTGAGCATACAGTGCACGGGTGCTACTGGGGATTAACTAAGAATAAAACAAGGTCCCCGCCCTCTAAGAACCTATACCATGATGGAAGTGATAATATCTACACACAATTAGTGAAAATACTAATTTTTCATGAGTGTGGTAACCTAAAACCACACAAACCCAAGTCTAGAGGGACTCACAAAAGAGAGAGAGGCTTGAGATGTGGCATGAAGATGGACAGAATTGTAACAATAGTGATTTAGAAAGGGAACCCCAGGCACAGAAAATGGCAGGAGAAGAGATGGGAGTTTGGGGAGCTCCTAAGGAACTTCAGTTTACTTGGACATATATCAGATAGTGGGAAACAGGGCTAGGGGCAGGTTGGAGAAAGTCTGCAAAGCGCCTAGAATGGGGATCTAAGAGTTTGAAGTTTTATTTAATGAGGAGTGGAGAGCCATTTTGGATCTTTGAGCTTTAGAAGGAGTAAGCTGTCAATCTATGAAGGACAGATTTTAGAGACACCAAGCAGAGAGCCTACTTGGGATACCGTTAGAACATTCCTGGCAAGAGACTAAAAAAAAAAAAAAAATGGTGCCGATTTGGGGTGGTGGTGATGGGAAAGGATGGGTAGGGAGTGAGGGAAGGCTCACAGAAGGACTGGAATTGGGAACTGACTGTATGTGGAGATAAGCGACTGAAAGTTATCAAACATTAACCAAAAGTGTATGCTTAGAAGGCTAAAGAATGGTTGTAAGAAAGCAAGACAATGGAAGCCATCCCTTGCGGAGAGGAGGAAAGGACTTCAGCCTTAGACACGTTGAGTCTTAAATACCAGCACCATCTTGAGGTAGAACAGGTGGGCAAAGAGAGGGGTGATGTGGGGCCAAAGCTTAGGATAGAGGGTGGACTGGAGATCAACTAAAGGTTCCAAGGTGTGGGAGTGACTGGGATCACCAGGGGAAAGTAGAGATGGAGAGAAGAGGGAAGAGGACAAAGTCCAACGTGTATGGAAGGAAAACAAAGACGAGGCGGGAGAGGGGGAGAGGAAGCAGTTAGAATTAAATGAGAATTAAATTAAATGAATTAAATGCAGCAGCGATACCACGAGCTCTGGTGATGGAGAGGGATGGTGTAGGCTGCTGGCTCTACCTTTACGATATATCCAGGTTCTGACACCTCATCATTTTCATCACTACTACCCTGGTTCAAGTCCCCATCAGCTCTTCTCTGAATTTCTGCAGTAGTCTCCTAACTGTTCCCTGCTTCTGCCGTCACCCATGTGATAGATTATTTAATAACCACAAAGCCCTCCCATCCCACTATGCACACGCATTTGCCATGTCTCCCACCCACAGGTTGGAGTCTGTTTCTCCACCCCTTTGAATCTGGGCTGACCATGTGATTCGCTCTGACCAAGAACATGTGGCAGAACTGACCTTGTGTGAGTTCCTGAGCCTTCAGAGGCTTTCTGGCTTCCACATCCACTCTCTGAGAATGCTGCCCACCAGGTAAGAAAGCTGGTCTACCAGGATTAGAACTACCCGTTAGAGAATGGAGGCTCACCACCAACAGCCAGCACCAGCTGTCAAGTGTGTATGAGGCCATTTTAGACCTTCCAGCCCTGCTGATTCTCCACATGACTACAACTTTAGGAGTGAGCACAGCACTTACGGAGTAGAACCACCAGAGGAACTGCCTGGGCAATCCACAGAATCATGAGAGATCATAAATCATTGTTTTAAGCCACTAAGTTTTGGAGATGCTTGGGTTTGTTTTTTTTTTTTTTTTTTGGTTTGTTTTTTTGGCCAAGCTGTGTGGCTTGCAGGATCTTAGTTACCCGACCAGGGACTGAACCCGGGGCTTCGGTAGTGAGAGTGCAGAGTCCTAACCACTGGACCGCCAGGGAATTCCCAGGAGATGCTTCTTATGCAGCAAATGATAGCTGACACACCCCCTAAAATGTATTCATAACAGTGAGAGTACTCTGGTTAAAATGCATGTCAGATCTTGTCACTCCTCTGCTCAGAATATTCCAGCACTGTATCATCTCACCCAGAGTAAAAGGGTCTTCTGCTCTCCCATTTCCTGCCACTCTCCCCCTTGCTCCTGCCTCACCATCCTTGAGCATGCTCAGCATGCTTCCTCCTCAGGGTTTTTGCCCTTGTTATCCCCTCCTTGTGGAACACAGTTATCTGCAAGGCTCATTCCCTCATCACCTCTACATCTTTATTCACCTTCACTGACCATCCTATATAAAACTGTAGACAACTCCCAGTCCTCCTTTCCCTCGTCCCTGATTAACTTTTCCCCCTCACCATCAGCTGACATCCTACATATTTTACTGTATTTGTTTGTCTGACTTTCCTTACCAGCAATGCAAGGTCCATGAGGGCATGGATTCGTATCTCCTGTGTCTTTATCCCCACCATCTAGAAAGTTTCTGGCATGCAGTAAACCCTCAAAAAACATTTGTTGAATAAATGAATGAATAAGTAATGAACGGCTCACTGAGAAGATAATGCTACGACGATGGTGGAACAAGGTTCTGGAAGGAGTAGCTGGGAAGGAGTGTGCTGAGCCTCCTTGCCCTGATAAATGAGTGAACTTGTGGAAAGAATGTCACCAGTAGAAAAGCCTGTTTCTAACGGTTTCCTTTTGGAAAAAGGAATCTGGAAATTCCCAGACCACATTTATGGCATTTTTTTTCACTGCCAGCAAACAGGCAGACACACATATGCAGGGAAAAGACCTGGATCCTTAGCCTGTGCAATTCTATTCTTTGCAAAGAGGCACATGCTACTGACTAGGGCTGAGGGTTTACCACTCAATGGCGTTGTCTCGGCTGGCATCATCTTTGCAGTCCGAATCCAAGAAGATGTCCTTGTATATCCTCCCGCAGAGGCAGAACATGTCGGGGGCCGGGTGGTCACAGCTCTGCAGAACCTGGAGCATGACCTGCAGAGCCTTCTCACGATCGCCTGTGCTGTTTCTTCTGAAAGATTCATGTGATAAGACGACAAATGTCTGAATCAAGACACGGGAGTATATATGCATTCACTCTGTGAAAGGCTGGTGCTTTAGCAGGAAAAAAATCTAAATTATATTTCATTTTTCATATTTAAATGAAAGAACTGCTTAAGATCCACACCAGTAAGTCTCATTCAATCATACTCTGTCCTACCTGATCCTTCCTCTTTAAATTAGACCTAGACTGTAGATAAAAGCATATGCAGACCAATGTATTTGGAAAGACAGAAAAAAAATAATATGGCAGCCTCCCGTCATTGGATGGGAGAGTAGGGATTTCAGAAGCTAAGCCTGAATCACGAGGATGAGACAGTTTGACACAAGGTTCTTTTGGAAAAGCGGCAGGTCCCCAAACTCAGAAAGACAAGATGAATTTAGAAATGTATCCTGGCATTTCTTGACCTGAAATGCCTTGTCATCTTCAAACGGGGAAGGACCCTAGTAATTCCTGTTATACCCATCGGAATACAAAATTATTTATATATTCATAAATCACAGTCTTCTTTATTATTCCATTATATGGTAAAATTTTCATTTTATGTACAGGAAATGGATTCCTTAGACAGTTGTTAAAAGAATTTTTTGCCACAAAATAACTTGAGTTTGCGGCTGTGAAATATTAACAGTGTTCCTGTGAAGGTTTGGAAGCACAGGTCCATCAGAAGTGAGGACTGATTAAATCAACTATGGCTAATGATATTCATATTCATATTATAATATAAAATATTAAACATTATAAAAAGAAATGAAACAACATCTATGTAATACTGCTGTGGAGAGATCTCCAGAATATCCTGTTAAGACAAGAAAGCAAGACGTTGAAAACTGTGCACAGAATGCTACCTTTTTATTAAGAAAAGGGGGGGATGTGAATAAACATATGCATCTGCTTTCATTCTTTCAAAATGGAAGATAAAACAAAAGGTAACAAAAATGGCTACTGATAGGTGGAGGGAAAAAACATGATGAAGGGGACAGGGACAGATAGAGGTTACACTTCTTGGAATTTGAAACGATTGATACATAAGATTTTTACATAATTATAAAAGAAAATGAAATAATTTTTAAAATGTTGCCTAAAGACACTGTTTGCCAATGAACATACCGTCTGAATTTGCAGCTGGGGCAAAACAAAACAAATGAACCTGTGCATCCGGTTGATGGCTTTACCCACAAAAGAGAGAAACTAATTTATCACACGGCTTAAAAACACAGCAATTCGACTGTATTTTCCTAAGAGGATATAACCTAAGGAAAAAAATATAAATGCAAAGAAATCTTACAGTTTCCAGTAATCATACTGTTAGTGATAATACTAATACTGGTATTTTGAAAATGCTATATATTTACAGTATAGAAAACAACAAACAATGATGTTAACTTAATATCATGAGGAACCAGATTTTTCAGCATAAGAGATACAAATACAAAATCACAGAAGTAAAAATCCTATAGTCCTCAATTTGAATTGGGACATCAGTATGAATTCATGAGGTGGTTTCCCCAGCACTGTCTACCAAAAAGGCCCAAAGTAATGACCAACTCAGTAGCAATGACAACCTCCAAGCCCCGATTGGGGTCTGTAAACATTATCCCTCACTAAAGAAACCAGGACTCCTTGAAAGAATCATTGATTCCAGATATGTCTAAGATGATCCTGGTACATCTTAACACACCAAGAAGCAAAGAAGCTACTAAACTCATATCAAAGACTCAGGAGCCAACCGGAATCAGTTTTTGGCCAAAGATGGGACAATTTGAGCGTTAAGAAGAACAATAACTATAAAGCACTGAAACACATCAACTATCACTAAAATTATGAGTTCATAATGATCTTATAAAACCTCACTGGTCACTCTTGGAGGATGCTAACAAACGAATTCATTGATTTTGAAAACTGATCAAGGCAAAATTAAGCATATAGCTTCCTTTTCCCACCAGGGTAACCAAGTCACTGATGAGTGAAAATTTCTCTTTATAAAGTATTTGTGCTAATAACTCAGGAATTAATTATAAAATTCAAATATCACTATTTTACAACCCCTAATGAAATAACGGATCTAGGCAATGATCGCAAGGGCCACTAACATCACAAAAAGAGAAAAAACAGATAAAGTACACAATCAACTATTAAGTATTCTTTAAAAACAAATCAAACCAATCTAAATAGATATTTCTCCAGAGACATATGGATGGCCAAAAAGCACAGGAAAAGATGCTCAACATCACTAATTATTAGAGAAATGCGAATCAAAACTACAATGAGGTATCACCTCACACGTGTCAGAATGGCCATCATCAAGAAGTCTACAAACAATAAATGCTGGAGAGGGTGTGGAGAAAAGGAAACCCTCCTACACTGCTGGTGGGAATGTAAATTGGTATAGCCACTATGGAGAACAGTATGGAGGTTCCTTAAAAAACTAAAAATAGAGTTATCCTATGATCCTGCAATCCCACTCCTGGGCATATATTCTGGAGAAAGCCGTAATTCAAAAAGATACATGCACCCCAATGTTCATTGCAGTACTATTTACAATAGCCAAGATGTGGAAGCAACCTAAATGTCCACTGACAGAGGAATGGATAAAGAAGATGTGGTACATATATATGATGGAATATTACTCAGCCAGAAAAAGAAATAATGCCATTTGCAGCAACATGGATGGACCCAGAGATTATCATACTAAGTGAAGTAAGTCAGACAGAGAAAGACAAATATATGATATCGCTCACATGTGGAATATAATTTAAAAAAATGATACAAACGAACTTATTTACAAAACAGAAACAGACTTACAGATCTTGAAATCAACCTTATGGTTACCAAAGGGGAAACATGGGGCAGGGAGGGACAAATAAGCATTTGGGATTAACAAACACACACTACTATATATAAGATAGATAACCAACAAGGACCTACTGTATAGCACAGGGAACTCTGCTCAATATTCTGTAGTAACCTATATGGGAAAAGAATCTGAAAAAGAATGGATATATGTATAACTGAATCACTTTGCTGTACACCTGAAACTAACACAATATTGTAAATCAACTATACTCCAATATAAAATAAAAATTAGATTAAAAAAATCAAACCAGAATCTGAAATAAGCCTCCAGATTTAACTACCAACTTATGGGGATTGGTTGGGCGGGGAGGGATTTACTAAATTACACCACAGGGATATGATCAGCAAAATCCAGAGATTTGGAAATTCTACAGGACAAATGGCTTCCCTAACAAATAAATTATAAGGAAAAGAAAAAATAAGAGAAGGAGGAAAGTTGATATGACTTAAGAGTCATATCAACCAAACGCAATGTGTAGACTTTGTCTGGATCATGTCAAACCAAGCCACTGTTAAAAAAAAAAAAAAAGAGAGAGAGAGACGGACAGACAGACACACACACAATCTGGAAAATTTGAACACTGATATTAAGGAATTATTGCCAATTTTTAGGTATGATAACATAATCATGATTATGTGTTTTTTTTGGGGGGTTTTTTTTTTTGCAGCACGCGGGCCTCTCACCGCTGCGGCCTCTCCCGTTGCGGAGCACAGGCTCCAGATGCGCAGGCCCAGCGGCCATGGCTCACGGGCCCAGCCGCTCCGCGGCATGTGGGATCCTCCCGGACCAGGGCACGAACCCGCGTCCCCCGCATCGGCAGGTGGACTCCCAACCACTGCGCCACCAGAGAAGCCCATGATTATGTTTTATAAAAGTCCTTAACCTTTAGGGACACATACCGAAATATCTAGAGTTGAAATGGCATGTCTTTGTTTCATAATTAACCCAGTGTTGCAGTAGAGGGAGTGGGTGCGAGTGAGCGGGAAACAAAACTGGCTTGTGATGATAATTACTGAAGTGGATCTGGGATAAACGGGGGTTTGTTATATTATTCCTTACTTTTGAATGTATTTGAAATTTATATAATAAAAAAAAGGAAAAGGTACTCATCCTGACTCAACAATTCTACTTCTGGAATCTATAATATAGAAATAATTATACACACACACACTCTCTCTCTCTCTCTCTCTCAAGAATTTTTGAACAAATGTTTATCATGGCATTGTTCAGAACTGAAAAACTGGCGACGATCCAAATGTCCATTAACATAAGAGTGGTAAAATATATTTTGTAACAACCGAACTATGGAATATCATGCAACCCTTGCAAAGAGGCAAATCTGTATGAAATTATATAGAAGAACGTCCATAATAGTTCATGGGAAAAATAATTGCTGAACTAAATGAAGAGCATGATCCCACTCGTTGCAGTAAACTCTATTTACATATCAGTTTATGTGCAGAGACAAAAGTCTGGAAGGATACACATTAAGTTGTTCAAAATATCATTGTTGAGATTTGTACAAGGTGTTCTTGTGTTTATTTTACTAATAACTATTCTAATAAAGGGATTATTCTTTTTAATTTCTTGGCAATTTTACAACAGGCTCTTTTTTGCTTTCTTTCCTGAGGACCTGTACCTGAAAAGACTACTATGTCATCCAAGAAGACAGATTAGTACCTGAAACAGCCTTTCTCAACTGGGGTCCTGCTAGAGAATCAAGCCCTAGAGACAATTGATTATTTGAGTGACTATTTTCTCCATTCTCCCAAGGATGGTACACAGCTAGCCCCATTAAGGATGAATAAGAGAGCTCATTCAATTGATACAATGAAGGCCTTAGGGCGTTAGGGCTTAATTCTCTTGCAGAACCCAACCTGGGCTGAGAAGGGCTAATCCAGACACTCGGCATCCTTCTGGAAGCCTGCAATAATTAAGCCTCTATTTCAACTCAGACTTTTTCTATTTTCTACCTTGGTCTTGTTCTAATACATTGGATCCTTCCTCTCTTTGGCCACAGAATCCAACTTTACCAGCCTACGAACAACACCTGTTGATAAACAGCTCACCCATGATGTTCTTTAATTTTTAAAAGTCCACAGCTACCAACTCAGCTCAAATTTACTAAAGCATTTAAATAATTTCTAGAGTCTGTGGCGAGAAAATGAAGAAGATTAAATCTTTAATGAGGTACAAAATTTCTATACCTGTTAGGAGCCAACTTTTGAGGTGCGAAATATTCAGAATTCTGAAAAGATGTACTTAACTCTTTTAAATGCTTAATTATTGATCTGAGTTCAGGTTTGTTTGGTTTTCTTTAGATCAATTACATCAAGATTTCCCCTGAATTTTTTCATTAACTTGAAACTTACCCTTGTTACTCAAAATAAAAGGTCTTCTGAGGATAAACAAAACAAAAAATCAAACATTTGCAGAGAGTGAAAAGCAAAGGCTTTTCAGCTTAATAGCCACTTTGAGACAGGTGCTAAATAGCTAATCCCTTTAGTGGTTACTAATCAGTTTTCAGATCTGCTTATAGTTTTCAGATCCCAAAGTATCCAAGAACAAGCCTATGGATAAATACTCCTGTGTGTAATTACTCCAGCCACATCCGTTTCTGATAATAAGGGCATTTCACAATTTAAGAGAGGCAGTTAACTAAGACAGTGGGGTCTCAACCTTGCCTGCGTATTAGAATGACCTGGGGAGCTTTAAAAACCTTGGTGTCCAGGCTGTACCTCAGACCAATTAAATTAATCTCCGGAGATGGGATTCAGGCATCAGTGTCTAATCCTGGACATTCTGATTCAGTAGGTCTGCATCATTGCTAAAACCACTGATCAATTCTCAGCCCTTCTCTTCTCTGACCTAGCAACAGCATTCAACAGTTGAGCACTCCATCCTCCTTGGACCACCTCCTTTATTCAGCTTGCAGGATACCACACTTTCCTGGTTTTCCTTCTACTTCAGTCTAATTTCCTGGTTCCTAGTCAGCCCTCTGATCTTTCAACACTGGAGTGTCCCCAGACACAAGGCTTGGACTTTTCCTCTTCATGAGAAACTACATCAGATCCCTTGGTGATATCATCCAGTATCATGATTTTTCAAACCATCTATATTCTGATGACACCCGCATTTCTATCTGCAGCCTAGAGTGCTCCCCTAAACTCCAGACTTACATATCCACTGCCTTCTTGGCATCTCGCTTGCATGTCTAATACCTCGAACTTAACATGTCCAAAATGAAACTCTGGACTGTCCCGTCAAACCTATTCTTCTCACAGTCTTTTCCATCTTATTAATAATGGCCAATCCATTCTTCCTATTATTCATGCCAAAAACTTTGGAGTCATGCTTCATTCCTCTACCACCCTTTGTTCAATCAACAAAACCTGTTGGCTTTTATTTTAAACCATACCCCAAACTGGCCTATTCCTCATGAAATCCACAAGGACCACCCTGGTCCAAGTCACCACCATTTTCTGCATCCACCCTTGCCCTTCTATAATCTATTTTCAACACAGCAGTCCAAGTGATCCTGCTAAACTCTAAGTCAGATCATGTCTCTCAAAACTCTCCACACAAATCATATATCTGATAAGAGGTTAACATCCCAAATATATAAAGAACCCATACAACTCAACAGCAAGAAAAAAGAACCTCAAAATCTGATTTAAAAATGGGTGGAGGATCTAACAAACATTTGTCCAAAGAAGGCATGCAGATAGCTAACAGGTACATGAAAAGATGCTCAACATCATTAGTCATCAGGGAAATGCAAAAACAATGTGATATTACCTCACACCTGTTAGAATACCTATCATCAAAAAGACAAGAGACAACAAGTATTAATGAGGATATGGAGAAAAGGGAAATCTTGTGTACTGTTGGTGGGAATATAAATTGGTACAGCCATTATGGAAAACAGTATGGAGGTTCCCCCAAAATTAAAAATAGAACTACCCTATGATCCAACAATTCCACTTCTGGGCATTTATCCAAAGGAAACAAAAATACTAATTCAAAAAGATATCCACACCCCCATGTTCATTGCAGCATTATTTACAATAGCCAAGACATGGAAAAACCTAAGTGTCCATAGATAGATAAATTGGATAAAGAAAATGCAGTGTGTGTGTGTGTGTGTGTGTGTGTGTGTGTGTACACACACACACACACACATGTTCACAATGAACTATTATTCAGCTATAAAAAAGAAAGGAATCTTGTCATTTGCAACAACATGGATGGACCATGAGGGCATTATGCTAAGTGAAGTAAGCCGGATAGAATAGAGAAAGGAAAATACTGTATAATCTCCCTTATATGTGGAAGCTACACACAAAAACAAAACGAATTCACAGGTATAAAGAAAAGACTGGTGTGCCAGAGGGAGGGGGTGGGAGGTGGGCAAAATGGGTGAAGTGGGTCAAGAGTACGAACTTCCAACTATAAAATAAATAAGTCTTGGGGACGAAATGTACAGCATGATGATTATAATTAATAATACTGTATTTGTACATTTGCAAATTGTTGAGAGATCGTAAAAGTTCTCATGAGAAAAAATTTTTTCAACTATGTGAGGTGATGTATGCTAACTAGAATTACAATATATACATATACTGAATCATTATGCTGTACACCTGAAACTAATATTAAATATTATATGCCAATTACACCTCAAAAAAAAATCCCTCCAGTGGCTCCCATCTCAGAGCAAATGCCAATTCTCTTATAATGCACTACAAGGTTCAAGGTTCTATAAGATACGGTTTCTAGTTATTTCTCCAACCTCATCTCTTCTTTTTTTTTTTTTTTTTTTTTTTTTGCGGTACGCGGGCCTCTCACTGTTGTGGCCTCTCCCGTTGCGGAGCACAGGCTCCGGACGCGCAGGCTCAGCGGCCATGGCTCACGGGCCCAGCCGCTCCGCGGCGTGTGGGATCTTCCCGGACCGGGGCACGAACGCGTGTCCCCTGCATCGGCAGGCGGACTCTCAACCACTGCGCCACCAGGGAAGCCCCCAACCTCATCTCTTAACATCCACCCCCTCCCCGCACCATCAGCTACTCTGCTCCAGCTGCACAAGCCGCTCTGATGTTTCACGTGCTGATCCCTCTACCTGGAATGCTCTTCCCCCACGTTTACATGGTATGTTCCTTCATCTCTTTTTGATCTTTTCTCCAAGTCACTCTCTAGTAAGTGAGGTCATTTCTGAGCATTCAACTTATAATCGCAATCTCCCTGTCCCACTAGCCTTCCTTATCACCCTAACCGTTTTAATAATTTTACTAATTTTTAAATTATCTCTCCGCATTTGAGAATATAAGCTCTAAGATGGAAGGATTTTGTTGTCTGGTCTGTTTTCTGCTGTGCCCCAGTGCTTAGAACTGAATCTGCTCAAAAAAAAAAAGTCTATTAAATGAATGACAGACTGAGCAGGACTAAATGTACTGACATGGAAAGATCTCCAAGCACTGATTGCTAAGTGAACAAAGAAAATAACAAAACATATCCTGTATGGTCTTGTATTTGAAAAACCCTGCAGTATGACATAGTTTAATAGTATGTAAACGCATACATAATTGTCTGAAAGGACATACACCAAACTGACAAGAGAGGTTACTTCTGGAATATGAGTGGGATCAGAGATTAGAGTTACAAGGCACAACTACTTCAAATGTCTTTTTCTTCGATTTTTCACGAGAATATATAAACATATTCATATATTATTTACACAATAAAATGCACAGAGTAAAAACAGAATACTGGACTGGGAATCATATAAAGCTAGATTCTGGTTATTTTCACACAGGTACTACCCATCTGAATTTGGAGCAAGTTACTTGCCCTTTCTGTGCCCCAGTTCTTCACTTGGAAAGTATGTTTGACTTTGCTTACCTCACAAGGTTACTGTGAGCTACAGGTCTGCCAGAGCACTGATCTGTCACTAACCATCCTGTCTGCCTATCCATCTTTTCTATACTGTGTGTCTATGAGACAAAGTTCATAAGGTGGGAGAGAGAGTTCCAAAAAAACCTTTCTTCTAAGCCAGCCCTAAGAATTAACAAGCAAAAGGTCTCATTAGGCCAGTGTCCTTCCTAAAACAAACTGTTTCTTAGGTTGCCCATCAAAAACCTTTTAAGAGACTTCCGCTTCCAATTAGGATGAAGAAGAATGTGAAAGGCCTTCAACTCCTTTGGTAACAATAAAAATCCAGACAATACAAAAATTATACTGAATGGAAGGAAGAACTTCCTTGATTAAATGAATTCTAGAGAAAAATGAACCTTTCAGAGGTGAGCAGAGAGCCACGATAGTTTCCATATTTGGGTGCCTTGTCTAGGTACTAATGAATGGAAGAGAGAGCCTTTCATAGAGAAACTTCACAAGGACAAGGAGAAAACCAGCCAAGCTTTGAACAATATTATGGGTTGATGGGACGGAATGGGATCTGGAAGGGTCCTCAAGCAAACACAGATCACTTAGTATAATAATTCTCTTGCCTCACACCCACCCCCTGAATTTTGCCAAGGAAACCACAGTGAAGGAAAGGCTCAGAAGTAGAAGGATACAACACAAATTGTCACGGAACTCAGATTTGGGGCCCTGCGAAAACTGAACCTAAAGATTTCAGAAATATCAGCAAAAACCTCCTCTGCTCAAATACTGACAGGATCAAAAAGGCAGCAGAGGGGCAAGAGGTTGGGGTTTGGGCTAATCACAAGTAAACTAAGTCTAACTAAAAGGAGGGCCCAGGAGGATCTTCAAGACTGCGGAGGAGTAAGACGTGGAGATCACCTTCCTCCCCACAAATACTCAGAAACACATCGACATGTGGAACAACTCCTACAGAACACCTACTGAACGCTGGCAGAAGACCTCAGACCTCCCAAAAGGCAAGAAACTCCCCACGTACCTGGGTAGGGCAAAAGAAAAACGAATAAACAGAGACAGAAGAATAGGGCCGGTACCTGCACCAGTGGGAGGGAGCTGTGAAGGAGGAAAAGCTTCCACACACTAGGAAGCCCCTTCGCGGGCAGAGACTGCGGGTGGCGGAGTGGGGGAGCTTCGGTGCCGCGGAGGAGTGCACAGCAACAGGGGTGCGGAGGGCAAAGCGGGGAGATTCCGGCACAGAGCGTCGGTGCCGACCGGCACTCACCAGCCCGAGAGGCTTGTCTGCTCAGCCGCCGGGGCGGGCGGGGGCTGGGAGCTGAGGCTCGGGCTTCGGTCGGAGCGCAGGGAGAGGACTGGGGTAGGCGGCGAGAACACAGCCTGCAGGGGGTTAGTGCGCCACGGCTGGCCGGGAGGGAGTCCGGGAAAGAGTCTGGAGCTGCCGAAGAGGCAAGAGACTTTTTCTTGCCTTTGTTTCCTGGTGCGTGAGGAGAGGGGATTCAGAGCGCCGCCTAAAGGAGCTCCAGAGACGGGCGCGAGCCACGGCTGCCAGCACGGACCCCAGAGACGGGCTTGAGACGCTAAGGCTGCTGCTGCCGCCACCAAGAAGCCTGTGTGCGAGCACAGGTCACTCTCCACACCTCCCCTCCCGGGAGCCTGTGCAGCCCGCCACTGCCAGGGTCCCATGATCCAGGGACAACTTCCCTGGGAGAACGCACGGCGCGCCTCAGGGTGGTGCAACGTCACGTCGGCCTCTGCCGCCGCAGGCTCGCCCCGCATCCGTACCCCTCCCTCCCCCCAGCCTGAGTGAGCCAGAGCCCCCGAATCCACTGCTGCTTTAACCCCGTCCTGTTTGAGCGAAGACCAGACGCCCTCAGGCGACCTACACGCAGAGGCGGGTCCAAATCCAAAGCTGAACCCCGGGAGCTGTGCAAACAAAGACAAAGGGAAATCTCTCCCAGCAGACTCAGGAGCAGCGGATTAAAGCTCCACAATCAACTTGATGTACCCTGCATCTGTGGAATACCTGAATAGACAACGAATCATCCCAAACTGAGGAGGTGGACTTTGGGAACAACGATATATATATATTTTTCCCTTTTTCTCTTTTTGTGAGTGTGTATGTGTATGATTCTGTGTGTGATTTTGTCTGTATAGCTTTGCTTTTACCATCTGTCCTAGGGTTCTGTCTTTTTTTTCCACTTAAAAATTTTTTTCTTAATAATTATTTTTTATTTTAATAACTTTATTTTATCTTCTTCTTTCTTCCTTTTTTTTCTCCCTTTAATTCTGAGCCGTGTGGAGGACAGGCTCTTGGTGCTCCAGACAAGTGTCAGGGCTGTGCCACTGAGGCGGGAGAGCTGAGTTCAGGACACTGGTCCACAAGAGACCTCCCAGCTCCATGTAATATCAAACGGTGAAAATCTCCCAGAGATTTCCATCTAAACACCAAGACCCAGCTTCACACAACGAACAGCAAGCTACAGTGCTGGACACCCTATGCCAAACAACTAGCAAGACAGGAACACAACCCCATCCATTAGCAGAGAGGCTGCCTAAAATCATAATAAGGCCACAGACACACCAAAACACACCACCAGATGTGGACCTGCCCAGCAGAAAGACAAGATCCAGCCTCATCCACCAGAACACAGGCACTAGTCCCCTCCACCAGGAAGCCTACACAACCCACTGAACCAACCTTAGCCACTGGGGACAGTCACCAAAAACAATGGGAACTACGAACCTGCAGACTGCGAAAAGGAGACCCCAAAACACAGCAGTGAAGCAAAATGAGAAGACAGAGAAACACACAGCAGATGAAGGAGCAATGCAAAAATCCACCAGACCTAACAAATGAAGAGGAAATAGGCAGTCTACGTGAAAAAGAAATCAGAATAATGAGTGTAAAGATGATCCAAAATCTTGGAAACAGAATGGAGAAAATACAAGAAACGTTTAACAAGGATCTAGAAGAACGAAAAAGCAAACAAACAGTGATGAACAACACAATAAATGAAATTAAAAATTCTCTAGAAGGGATCAATAGTAGAATAACTGAGGCAGAAGAATGGATAAGTGACCTGGAAGATAGAATAGTAGAAATAACTACTGCAGAGCAGAATAAAGAAAAAAGAATGAAAAGAATTGAGGACAGTCTCAGAGACCTCTGGGACAACATTAAACGCACCAACATTCGAATTATAGGGGTCCCAGAAGAAGAAGAGAAAAAGAAAGGGACTGAGAAAATATTTGAAGAGATTATAGTTGGAAACTTCCCTAATATGGGAAAGGAAATAGTTAATCAAGTCCAGGAAGCACAGAGTCCCATAGAAGATAAATCCAAGGAGAAACATGCCAAGACACATATTAATCAAACTATCAAAAATTAAATACAAAGAAAACATATTAAAAGCAGCAAGGGAAAAACAACAAATAACACACAAGGGAATCCCCATAAGGTTAACAGCTGATCTCTCAGCAGAAACTCTACAAGCCAGAAAGGAGTGGCAGGACATATTTAAAGTGATGAAGGAGAAAAACCTGCAACCAAGATTACTCTACCCAGCAAGGATCTCATTCAGATTTGATGGAGAAATGAAAACCTTTACAGACAAGCAAAAGCTGAGAGAGTTCAGCACCACCAAACCAGCTTTACAACAAATGCTAAAGGATCTTCTCTAGGCAAGAAACACAAGAGAAGGAAAAGACCTACAACAACAAACCCAAAACAATTAAGAAAATGGGAATAGGAACATACATATCAATAATTACTGTAAACGTAAATGGATTAAATGCTCCAACCAAAGACATAGATTGGCTGAATGGATACAAAAACAAGACCCATATTTATGCTGTCTACAAGAGACCCACTTCAAACCCCAAAGTTAGCAGAAGTAAAGAAATCATAAAGATCAGATCAGAAATAAATGAAAAACAAATGAAGGAAATGATAGCAAAGATTAATAAAACTAAAAGCTGGTTCTTTGAGATGATAAACAAAATTGATAAACCATTAGCCAGACTTATCAAAAAAAAGGGAGAAGACTCAAATCAATAGAATTAGAAATGAAAAAGGAGAAGTAACAACTGACACTGTAGAAATACAAAGGATCATGAGAGATTACTACAAGCAGCTATACGCCAATAATATGGACAACCTGGAAGAAATGGACAAATTCTTAGAAATGCGCAACGTTCCAAGACTGAACCAGGAATAAATAGAAAATATGAACAGACCAATCACAAGCACTGAAATTGAAACTGTGATTAAAAATCTTCCAACAAACAAAAGCCCAGGACCCGACGGCTTCACAGGCGAATTCTATGAAACATTTAGAGAAGAGCTAACACCTATCCTTCTCAAACTCTTTTAAAATATAGCAGAGGGAGGAACACTCCCAAACTCATTCTACCAGGCCACCATCACTCTGATACCAAAACCAGACAAAGATGTCACAAAGAAAGAAAACTACAGGCCAATATCACTGATGAACATAGATGCAAAAATCCTCAACAAAATACTAGCAAACAGAATCCAACAGCACATTAAAAGGATCATGCACTATGATCAAGTGGGGTTTATCCCAGGAGTGCAAGGATTCTTCAACATATGCAAATCAAACAACGTGATACACCATATTAACAAACTGAAGGAGAAAAACCATATGATCATCTCAATAGATGCAGAAAAAGCTTTTGACAAAATTCAGCACCCATTTATGATAAAAACCCTTCAGAAAGTAGGCACAGAGAGAACTTTCCTCAACATAATAAAGGCCATATATGACAAACCCACAGCAAACATCGTCCTCAATGGTGAAAAACTGAAACCATTTCCACTAAGATCAGGAACAAGACAAGGCTACCCACTCTCACCAGTATTATTCAACATAGTTTTGCAAGTTTTAGCCACAGCAATCAGAGAAGAAAAAGAAATAAAACGAATTCAAATTGGAAAAGAAGAAGTAAAGCTGTCACTGTTTGCAGATGACACGATACTACACATAGAGAATCCTAAAAATGCTACTAGAAAACTACTAGAGCTAATCAATGAATTTGGTAAAGTAGCAGGATACAAAGTTAATGCACAGAAATCTCTGGCATTCCTACACACTAATGATGAGAAATCTGAAAGTGAAATTAAGAAAACACTCCCATTTACCACTGCAACAAAAAGAATAAAGTATCTAGGAATAAACTTACCTAAGGAGACAAAAGACCTGTATGCATAAAATTATGACACTGATGAAAGAAATTAAAGATGATACAAATAGATGGAGAGATATACCATGTTCTTGGATTGGAAGAATCAACACTGTGAAAATGACTCTACTACCCAAAACAATCTACAGATTCAATGCAATCCCTGTCAAACTACCAATGGCATTTTCCACAGAACTAGAACAAAAAAAATTCACAATTTGTATGGAAACACAAAAGACCCCGAATAGCCAAAGCAATCTTGAGAAAGAAAAACAGAGCTGGAGGAATCAGGCGCCCTGACTTCAGACTATACTACAAAGCTACAGTAATCAAGACAGTATGGTACTGGCACAAAAACAGAAATATAGATCAATGGAACAGGATAGAAAGCCCAGAGATAAACCCACGCACATATGGTCACCTTATCTTTGATAAAGGAGGCAAGAATATACAATGGAGAAAAGGCAGCCTCTTCAATAAGTGGTGCTGGGAAAACTGGACAGCTACACGTAAAAGAATGAAATTAGAACACTCCCTAACACCATGCACAAAAGTAAAGTCAAAATGGATTAAAGACCTAAATGTAAGGCCAGACACCATCAAACTCTTAGTGGAAAACATAGGCAGAACACTATGACATAAATCACAGCAAGATCCTTTTTGACCCACCTCCTAGAGAAATGGAAATAAAAACAAAAATAAACAAATGGGTCCTAATGAAACTTGAAAGCTCTTACACAGCAAAGGAAACCATAAACAAGACCAAAAGACAACCCTCAGAATGGGAGAAAATATTTGCAAATGAAGCAACTGACAAAGGATTAATCTCCAAAATTTACAAGCAGCTCATGGAGCTCAATATCAAAAACACAACCCAATCCAAAAATGGGCAGAAGACCTAAACAGACATTTCTCCAAAGAAGATATACAGATTGCCAACAAACACATGAAAGAATGCTCAACATCATTAATCATTAGAGAAATGCAAATCAAAACAACAATGAGATATCCTCTCACACTGGTCAGAATGGCCATCATCAAAAAATCTACAAACAATAAATGCTGGAGAGGGTGTGGAGAAAAGGGAACCCTCTTGCACTGTTGGTGGGAATGCAAATTGATATAGTCACCATGGAGACCAGTATGGAGGTTCCTTAAGAAACTAAAAATAGAACTACCATACGACCCAGCAATCCCACTACTGGGCATATACCCTGAGAAAACCATAATTCAAAAAGAGTCATGTACCACAATGTTCACTGCAGCTCTATTTACAACAGTCAGGACATGGAAGCAACCTAAATGCCCATCAACAGATGAATGGATAAAGAAGATGTGGCACATATATACAATGGAATATTACTCAGCCATAAAAAGGAATGAAACTGGGTTATTTGCGGTGAGGTGGATGGACCTAGAGTCTGTCATACAGAGTGAAGTAAGTCAGAAAGAGAAAAACAAATACCGTATGCTAACACATATATATGGAACCTAAGGAAAAAAATGGTCATGAAGAACTTAGGGGCAAGACGGGAATAAAGACGCAGACCTACTAGAGAATGGACTTGAGCATATGGGGAGAGGGAAGGGTAAGCTGGGACAAAGTGAGAGAGTGGCATGGACATATATACGCTACCAAACGTAAAATAGCTAGCTAGTGGGAAGCAGCTGCATAGCACAGGGAGGTCAGCTTGGTGCTTTGTGACCACCTAGAGGGGTGGGATAGGGAGGGTGGGAGGGAGGGAGGCACAAGAGGGAAGAGATATGGGGACATATGATATATGTATAACTGATTCACTTTGTTATAAAGCAGAAACTAACACACCATTGTAAAGCAATTATACTCCAATAAAGATGTTTTAAAAAAAGAAAAAAGGAGGGTCCATTCCCAACCCAGCTATCCTTTAGGAGAAATATGAAAAAAATCAGTCATACATGCTCATTGCCATACCTAAGAAAGGGCTCAGATATTCAGGATAACAAACAAAACAAACTGAAATTATACTTCAGTCTCCACTGTTCTTGTAGATAAAATGTCCAGAATACAGTAAAATTTTGAGATATGCATAGAGGCAAGAAAATGTGGCCCATGATCAACATAAAACAAGCAGAAGAACCAGATTCAGAAATGACTATTACTGAATTTAGCAGAAAAGAACTTTAAAACTATTGTAAATATACTGTTTCTATAAATATAATGTATGTGTATTTTGTAAGAGAAATGGAAACTCTCAAAAAACAAATGAAGTTCTAGAACTGAAAAATTCAAAAATACAAAAAAAAAATCACTGAGTGGGCATAACATCAGATTTGGACACTACAAAAGAAAGGATCAGTGAACTGAAATACAGGACAATCGAAATTATCCAAATGGGGCTGGATGGTGAGGCAAAGTGACTACGAAAGAGCAAAAGAGAACTTCTGGAGATAAACCATTCTATATCTTGACTGTGGTGGTGTAACTTGGGTATATCTATTTGGCCAAAGTCATAAAATTGCACACTTCAAATGGGTGCATTTTATTGTATGCATCAATAAGTTATACCTTAATAAAGTTGACTTAAAAATACATAGAGGGGCTTCCCTGGTGGCACAGTGGTTGAGAGCCCACATGCCAACACAGGGGACACGGGTTCGAATACTGGGCTGGGAAGATCCCACATGCTGCGGAGCAACTAAGCCCGCATGCCACAACTACTGAGCCTGAGCTCTAGAGCCCATGAGCCACAACTACTGAAGCCCGTGTGCCTAGAGCCTGTGTTCCACAACAAGAGAAACCACTGCAATGAGAAGCCCGCAAAGTCTGCGCACTGCAGAGAAGAGTGGCCCCCCCACTCGCTGCAATTAGAGAAAGCAAAGACGCAGCAACAAAGACCCAGTGCAGCCAAAAATAAATAAATAAAATAAATTTATATAAAAAATACATAGAAACTGAGTAGTGTTTCTGAAAGTTGTGTCCTGCAGGCCAATCACTGGTCTGTTTGCCCTGAGATACACTCCTCTTTACCCTGCTCTCCTCTCCATCACAGGGGTGCTGACTCCTCTAGGCTGCTTCCCAGGCTCCCAAGTCAGCTGATTACCAGCAATGAGCAGCCAGTAGGAGGCACTGGTGGACGAGTAGTTGGAGGAGGGGAGGAAGCCGGGGCACTTTCTCCCTCTTCTTGTGTTCTGTATGGTGGCTTTAGCAACCAGCTGCATCTCTTCTTTACACCTAGCTCCCAACATGCTGACTCACAATAGTTCCAGGTGATCCTGGCCCCTGGGTTCTGGTAAAATCACCTCTCTCCTGTGTCCCTCCAGCCAAGGGACAGATGGTAGCTGCTTCCTGCTGATGCTAATTTCTGAGCCACCTCAGTTCCCTGTTTGCCTTCACAGCTCTTCCATCACTTGTGTAACCAGTTTCCTGTATTATGTTTCCTCTATTTTAAATACTTAGAGTAGTTTCTGTTTCCTGATTGGATATTGACAGATACACACTTGCTGCAAGAAAGCAGATGCCCTGCTCCAGCCAGATGCCTCATATTTACATAAGGAGAAGGAACGGTTAGAGGCAATCTGTGTTTTAGTGTGAGCAATGCCCAGAGCCAGAGAAACATATGAACCAGAAGGGTTGTTTTCATGCCCTACAAATAGGACGTAGTTATGTATCAGGGCAGAACCACTATTAAATCATCCCACCCTTGCTCCCACCATCCCAACCTTTCTCAGCTTCCTGGGACCACAAAATGGTATCTGTGAAGATTACTCTCCATAGTGTGGGCTGGCAGGCCCTGATGTGGAGCTGGGCATTTCTCAGGCTGGCTTTCCCATTCTCACAAAGGCAACAGGAGCCGAAGAGTGTTCCTGCCCGAACTTTGGTTCTGCTCTCTGATACGCTCCCAGGGATCTCCACACAGATGGAGCCAGTTAAACTCTATTCCTAATTTGCAAGTTGTAGTAGAGACGAGGATGTGTTCACTGAACCCCATCTACTTTTTTCCCCCCTGGGCACTCAGCCAGAGCACATTTCCCAACTTCCTTTGCAGGTAGGTTGGGCCATGAGACTGGATTTTGGTCAATGAAATGTGCTAAGGAGTAACAAACATCACTTCCTGACCAGACTCATACAAATCTCCCTGGTACAGTCAAAAAGTGGAAACAACCCAAATGTCCATCAACTGATGAATGAATAAATAAAATGTGGTCCATCGGGACAATGGAATATTATTCAGCCATAAAAAAGGAAGAAGTACTGACACATGCTACAACATGGATGAACCTTGAAAACATTTTGCTAAGTGAAAGAAGCCAGTCACAAAAGATCACATATTATATGATTCCATTTATATGAAGTGTCCAAAATAGGCAAATTCAGAGGCAGAAAATAGATGAGTGGTTTCCTAGGGCTAGGGAGTGAGGTGGGGGAACAGGGAGCAACTGCTAATGGATTGCCAAAATAGATTAGGGGCTTTTTAGGGCTGGGGAGAGAGGTTAGTGGAAAATGGGGGGGAGGGGTGGCTGGTAATAGGTTCACGGTTTTGGGGGCAGGGATGATGGAAATGCTCTAAAATTGATTATTGTGATGCTTATACAACTTTGAGAATATATTAAAAACCACTGACTTGTACACTTTAAATGGGTGAATTGTATGGTATGCGAATTATATCTCAATAAAGCTTTTACAAAACACACAAAACATCCCTGGCAATTCACCACGCTCTCTCTTGTCGTTTGTCTGAAAGGAGATTTCAGGAACTAAGAGAGGGAAGAACGTGAAGATGCAAAGAGACTAGATTATCAAGCAATCACCTCAAGAAGAGACTGCCCAACGAGGATACACGCACCTTGGAATGCTGCATAAGTGGGAAAAAAAAACAACTTTATGTTAAGTCGCTGAAACCGTGACGCCATTTGTTATAGCAGTTACCCTACCCTGACTAATACCAAGTCAACAACACTAAGAAGGCACGGGTTTCCTCAGTGAGTAAGATCAACTCCCCACTGACTCTGCATCAAAACTTGCTTGACAGACACCTGGGATCCCCCACTACGAAAACTTCCATCACCACTGACCCTGACCTAGAGTATGCAGCCCTACAGTTTTCTGAATTCCCTGCTTTGGGCCCTGCCTTACCTCAATGGTTATCTTTGAATGGTGGTATTACCAGTAATTGTGTTTTTATATTTATCTGTATACACTGAATATGTATGATTTAGTTGTCTTTGTTTTTACGCATACAGAGAAAAAATACAGCAGATCTGCTTTCTACTACCAAACCCTTAACTGTAGCACCCAGGTACTCATTATATGGATCTCCTCCAACTATATGCCACAGCTGTGATCATTTAGCCATTTATTCTTTCATCACTCAATAAAACTTACTGAGCACCTACTATGTGGTATGGGGTAGACAATGGCCTAGTATACCATGGCCCCTGCTCCCCTCTGGCTTACAATCTAGGGGGAGGGAATGGTAAATATTAAACATGTAAACACAGATAAGTGAGTGCTACGAAGGAAAAGAGCAAGTGCTGTGAGAATGAATAATAGCATCGTTTTTAGATGTGGTATTCTTTGCAATATCAACCTCTCTCAGAAAGGGACATTTAAACTAGGCCTTGAACTGCCATTTGGGACAACGTGGATAGACCTAGAGGGTATTATGATAAGTAAAAGAAGTCAGAGAAAGACAAATCCTGTATGATTTCACTTGTATGTGGAATCTAAGAAAACAAATCAACAAACATAACCAAACAGATAGAGACTCACAGATACAGAGAACAAACAGGTGGTTTCCAGCGGGGAGGGGATGAGTGAAATAGGTGAGGGAGATTAAGAGGTACAAACTTCCAGTTCCAAAATAAACGAGTCATGGGGATGAAATGTACAGCATGGGGAAGAGTCAATAACTCTGTAATATCTTTGTACGGTGACAGATGGTAACTAGATTTATCATGCTGACCATTTTGTAACATAGAGAAATATTGAATCACTATGTTGTGCACCTGAAACTAACAGTGTTGTAGGGTCAGTTATACTTCAATTTAAAAAACATGTAGACACGGTGGAAACGCATCAAAATGCTAATGGAGGTTATCTCTGGGGGCTGGGGATTATGGGTGATTGCTATTTTTTATGCTTTTATGCATTTCTAGTTGTCTGCAACGCACATGTATTGCCTGTAAAATTAGAAAGAAGACAATAAATGTAAAAAATAAATAAAAGATAAAGGTCAATAAGCAAACAAACAAGACGCTGAAGAATACACAGACTCAGTTAGGTAACGATGAGCATTCCAGACCGAGGAAACAGCTTGTGCAAACACGCACAGGGGAGAACAGTGTGCTGCTCTTAAGAGCGGAAGGCAGGTGAGGATGGCTCTAGGGCAGTGAACTAGGAGGTGCAGGGCCAGGCCAAGGCAGGGCCAGGCCTCCCCGTCAAGGGACTTCTACCCAGCAGAACTGAGAAGTCAGTCACTAAGTTCCACGTGTTACTCCAAATGGCTTTCCAGATCCTAGCTCTTCCCCAGAAGCCTTCCTCAAATACCATCACTGAAGATGACACAACACTGGGGGCTGGGATTCTCTGCTGGGAAATAGAAGGGAAATTAACATTTATCCAGCATCTCCTATGTCCCAGGAACTGTGATAAGTTTTTTTTTTACTTATGATATTCTTATTTAATTCTTAAAACCATCTCATTAATTCCCATTAACCTCATTTCTTCCACAGTGGTTCAGTCCATGGTTTTGTGGGCTGTAAACATCAGAATCGTTTTGAAATATTTCTCAAACCACTCCAAAGTTAAATGCTCTCTAGACAACCAACTCCTAGTCAGCTAAGAGCTATGGGCAACATATATACAATGGAATATTACTCAGCCAAAACAAAGAAAACAGAAACAGACTCAGATTTCGAAAACAAAATGCAGGGGGAGGGATAAATTAGGAGTTTGCGATTAACACACACACACTACTATATATAAAATAGATAACCAATAGGGACCTACTGTATAGGACAGGGAATTCTACTCAATATTCTGTGATAACCTATATAAGAATCTGAAAAAGAATGAATATATGTATATGTATAACTGAATCACTTTGCTGTACACCTGAAACTAATACGACATCGTCAATCAACTATACTCCAATACCACTTTGAAAAAAGAGCTATGGGCAACTTTTTGGCTAAATTACGAGTAGTTTTTCTTATTTACTTTAAATAGCCATAATTTCTACAGACTAAGCCAGTAAGTCACCTCACATCTGCTATGTTGACTCCTCTGCAATCTTCCCCCACTCCAGGAGTTATGATGTGATGATCTGATATATGTATGCATTGTGAAATGATTACCACAAGTTAGTTAACACATCCATCATCTCACATGGTTACTTTTTTGTGTGGTGGGAACACTTAAGATCTACTCTCTTAGCAAATTTCAAGTATACAATACAGTATTACCAACTGTATAGTCACCATGCCGTACATTACTTTCCCAGAACTCATTCATCTTATAACTAAAGTTTGTACCCTTTGACCAGCATCTCCCCATTTTTCCCTATCCACCAGCCCCTGGCAATCCCCATTCTACAATCTGGTTCTATAAGCTTGAAAATTTTAGATTCTGCATATAAATGAGATCATACAATATTTGTCTTCCTTTGTCTGGCTTATTTTACTTGGCATAATGTCCTCCAGGTACATCCATGTTTTTGCAAATGGCAGGATTTCCTTCTTTTTTACAGCTGAATAATATTTCATTGCATACACACACACACACACACACACACACACACACACACACACACACACACACACACACACACACACACCCACATTTTCTTTAGCCATCTGTTGACCGACACTTTGGTTGTCTCCATACCTTGGCTATTGTGAATAATGCTGCAATGAACAGGGGAGTGCAGATATCTCTTCGAGATACTGATTTCATTTCCTTTGGATATATACCCAGAAGTGGGGTTGCTGGACCATATGGTAGTTCTATTTTTAATTTTTTGAAAAACCTCCACACTGTTTTTCATAATGGCTGAACCAATTTACATTCCCACCAACAGTGTACAAGTGTTCCCCTTTCTCCACACTCTCACCAACACTTACCTGTGAGTTCTTTATATATTTTGAATATGAACTGCTTATCAGGTATCTGATTTGCAAATATTTTCTCCCACTCAGTAGGTTGCCTTTTCATTTTGTTGATGGTTCTTTTGCTGTACAGAAGCATTTGAATCTGATGTAGTCCCAACTGTTTATTTTGCTTTTATTGTTTATGTTGCTTTTGTTGCCTGTGCTTTTGATGTCACAGCCAAAAAAAATCAGTGTCGAGGACAATGTCAATGAGTTTTTCCCTATGTTTTCTTCTAGAAGTTTTATGGTTTAACGTCTTAGATATAAATCTATAATCTATTTCAAGTTAATTTTTGCATATGGTATAAGATAGGATCCAATTTTATTCTTTTGCATGTGAATATCCAGTTTTGCCAACACCATTTATTGAAAAGACTATCTTTTCTCCGTTATGTATTCCTGGTGCCCTGTCAAAGATTAGTTGACTGTGTGTGTGTGGACTTATCTCTGGGCTCTCTATTCTTTCCACTGGTCTATGTGTCTGTATCATTTTGCCAGTATCATATCGTTTTGATTACTATAGCTTTGTAATACATATAGTTTGAAATCAGGAAGTATGATACAGCTTTGTTCTTCTTTCTCAAGATTGCTTTGGCTATTTGGGGGTCCTGTGAGGTTCCACACGAATTTTAGGATTTTTTCCCTGTTTCTGTGGAAAATGCACAGAATTTTGATAGACATTCTGTAATCTTTTTATATCACACTAGGTAACCTCCCCATTTGAATTAAGAAGTAAAAGGAGGGGTAAATGAAGAAGGAACCGAACTTTTATTAACAGCCATCTAGCTGCCAGGGGCTGTGCAGGCCACCTGCATGTGGTGTATCTCATTTAATCCACACCATAGGGATCTCCAACCTGGTTTACAGATGAGCAAACTCAGGCTTAAGGAGTTTAATTACCTTGTCAACATCATATTGCTGGTAAGTGATTCAAACATCAAAGCATATGCTCTTTTCACAACCAGAATGACTCCCTATAAAGCAGCGGTCTCACGCAAGGCTGATTGTGTCCCTAGGGGACACCTGGCAATGTCTGTAGACACTTCTGGTTGTCACAACTTGGGGGTCGGGTTGCTACTGGCACCTAGGGCGGAAAGACTGGGAGGTTGCTAAACTTCCTACAATACATAAGATGGAGAATTACGCAGCTCTAGTTGGCACTAGTGCAAAGTTGAAAAACCTGTTATAATCAACTCTGAATTTTACTAAACACTATTCTTTTTTCTACAAATATTGTTTCTACTCAAACAAACCCTGTCTCATTCAAAATCATCACCTCAGAGGACCATTACTCATCCCAGCGATGTTCTCGTGCTAACAGCACTTTTATCAACATTGCTTTATGAAACTTCTTCCTGTAAACTATCTTCCTTGGCGGCACATCTCTGTACTTTCCTAGTAGTTTTGATATGTGGAAATGGTCAAAAGTTTTCTCTTAAACTTGGTAAAAATACGGGTAACCAAGCTACACAGTAATAGTCACAGCCTCAGCCACAGCCAAACACCTGCTTCCTGCCAGGATTACTCCCTGGAAAGCTTACTGCAAGGTAGGTGTTAGTATCCCATTTCACGTATGAGGAAGGTATGGCTTCAGGAGATTTAGTGGCTTGGCCATGGCCATAAGACTTAAGTATAGGAGCTGGAATTCAAACCCAAGTCTGTTTGCCTTCAAAGCCCACAGTAATGATACTGATTTCCCATATACCGTGTTAGCTGACTCTTAAAGCAATCCCGAAAGGAAAAAATCCCCCCCAATGATGCAATGATATTCTGAATAATGGCAGCATTGTCCAAGGCAGAGCACTGCAGCATGATTAATATGGAGAGAACAAGTTCACCTGTCTGTATAAGTTCAAGTATGTAATACATACACACGTGACTACATTTTGAAATCACACGTTAACTTGAGTCACGCCTAATGAGCTCTCTCCTTTAGCACAAAGCCCTTCCACTGACACACAACTAAGTCAGTAAATGAAGGAAGGACAAAAGAAAGGGAACTGAAGCAGGAATTTGACAGAAAAGGTAGATAACATAGGCTCAAAGAGGCCAGCGGGGAGGAAGGAGGACAGATGTAAGTGGTAAGTTCTTTGGATAAATATGTTTCAAAAGGAAAATATGTATTATTGGCCAGGCCACTGCTCAGAAGATAATAAGATGGTCCACTTCTCAAAAAAAAAAAGCAACTGGTCTTTTGGTATAAAAAGTGTTTATTATGAAAGTGGCTTCAATATTCAGCTACTGTCTGATGCTCTCAACATACATGAAAAAGTAGGACATACAACAGTATGGCCCTACAATTCCAAGAGGCCCATGGCGTATTTTAGTTGCCCATCGGGCAAACAAAATATAAGCTAAAGCTTTCTGGGAAGAGTTTCACTGATTATGCCATGATATGATTAAATTAGTGTATGTAGAGCACTGTGCTAAAACTGGGGAGCTCTGGTCCCAGAGCTCTTATTGACCAGCTCTTTTATTTTGGGCCTTTGCCTTTCTTTCTTCCCCCTCTCTAAAATAAAGGATTTAGACTACATCAGGGGTCCCCAACCCCCAGGCCGTGGACCAGTGCCGGTCCTTGGCCTGGTAGGAACCGGGCCACACAGCAGGAGGTGAGCGGTGGACGAGTGAGTGGAGCTTCATCTGCCGCTCCCCACCGCTCACATTACCGCCTGAACCACCACCCTTCCCCACCGCCTCCCTGGTTCATTGAAAAACTGTCTTCCATGAAACCGGTCCCTGGTGCCAAAAAGGGTGGGGACCGCTGGACTACATGATTCCTTGTAAATTCATAGATTTTGTGCTTCTCCTCACTGCCAGGAAAACAATCACCACAAATATGTATCCTTCTTTTGCAACATGGTTTTAGGTAGCTGAAGGCAAATAAACTATAAAAGTAGGGCTATGTAAACCAGACAAAGTATCACATTATACTGCTTCTATGTGGAATCTAAAAAAATGATACAAATCAACTTATTTACAAAACACAAATAGACCCACAGACACAGAAAACAAATTTATGGTTACCACAGGGAAAAGGTGGGGAGGGATAAATTAGGAGTTTGGGATTAACAGATACACAGTACTATATATAAAATAGATAAACAACAAGGACCTACTGAATAGCACAGGGAACTATACTCAATATTTTATAATAACCCATAATGGAAAAGAATCTGAAAAAGAATATATATATGGATATACATATACACATGTATATGTGTATATATATATATATACACACATATATATGTGTGTGTATATATACATATATATATGTAAAATCACTTTGCTGTACACCTGAAACTGACACAACATTGTAAACCAACTATACTTCAATTAAAAAAAATAGAAAAAAAGTAGGGTGATGTCATCATTTTCCTACTCTTTACAAACATGTAATAAAAAATGGCTATTTAGATAAATATATGGCGAGATCACACAGTGAACATAAACAAAAGAAACCAAAACAAAAGGAGGCTGGTGGTTACTGCAGAGACAACAAGCTCTCACCGTCCCTCCACCTGAGCAATGACCTGGCTGGGCACCCCAGAGGCCAAGGATGAGCTGACTGCTGTAGGTTCTGTAACAAGCCTGCAGACCCTTTGGTGTGGGCTGGATTCAGTAACTTTCATCTAATATTCCCCCCCCCACACACGTTTCTAGGGCCCACAGAGTATCTTCCTCTCTCCATCACTCCCCTTAACTCACTTACAGAGAGACACATCATATTCCAATAAATGTGTCACACATTCAGTTTCCCTTCCATTGCTGAGTAATTCAATGAGTTCAATTTTGCCAGGGCTGGCAGTCTGGACCCAAAGATGCAGGGAGTAGAATATGAGTACACTCCTGCTTTGAGACAGGCGAGTTTTGTTATTTTTAAACCCAGGACTTTGATTCTGTTATTCTTCTTCCAGGCCATGCCTCTGCCTGCTGCCTGGATCCCTGGTCAGGATCTTCTGGCTGCATTAGCATAGCTAATAAAATCCTGTCTGTAAAAGTAACAGCAACTAAAAACTGTTCATAAAGGTTCCATGCCATTGGGAGGCAAGCAATTTAACAGCTCAGTGGAAACTTGAAGTAGCTTTGAATGGGCTTCTAAGGCAGTGAAAGGGAACCTATCAGGAAAAGATGCCGACTCAAGGCAGCTTTCCTAATACAGGGAGCCCTTGCCTAATACAGGAAGGGTCAAATCATTCATTACTGTCAACTTTTAGTAACACTGATGGCCATCATTTGTTCCACTTCCTAAGAGTTAATGGTCAACTGTAATGCAGGAAAATTCATTATTTGCCCATCACTATATTCCCCTTTACAGAAACACGGTATCTCCATAAACTTTCTCAAAACTGCACCTAATGTGAAATCCTACTGTGACTCTGCTGACAGCTGGCCAAATTATACCTAAAGCAAAGATGTGAAATTCAGGATCAGATTCCATGTATAAATGAAGCAAATATTTCAATTCTACTGAAAATCCCTCGTTGGTTGGAGAAAATGAGGTTCTTGGCACTGAGGAGGCCAACTTCAATATACATATTTGTGGTGACTGTTCTCCTGGCAGTGAAGAGAAGGACTGTCTAATAGGGAGCCAGCAGACTAGAAGGAAAAGACCCATCATCAGAAAGGTGGCTATCTGGCAAGCAATCCCAGCCATTCTGCTTCCAAGTGGGAAACATGTACCCTCTAGGAATCACTTCATCCTGCCACACCCGGTTCTCTTAGATACTGATTTTCCATTTCAAAATATGTTTTATTCTTTCATTACTTTGAGTGGATGGTAATCAGATAATTTCGTTCTGCTTGACAACCATTATCTCTGCTTGGTCCGGGAAAAGACTTGGTGATGAGCACTTTAAAAAGCCCTCTTAGTTTTAATTTAATGAACCATTTTTTAAAATAGCACTTAAAGTGTGCCAGGCATTCTTCCAGAAACTTCACCAGTGATAAGTCATTAATCCTTGTTAAGTCAAGGACCGACCAAGTATAACTTAAGTATAAATAAAAGCAGAACCCACTACTCTGGGGGAAGAGAGTTACAAAACTTTTTTTTTTTTCAGGCTTAAGGAAGATGCCCTTCCCAATGTTCCCTGCCTTGAGATGCTGAGTTTAAAGACTGCTGGGGAGAGAGAAGGCACATTTTCATAGAGACCATGAACCCCTCCGCCAAAAAGAATCCAAATCCCGACTACCACTACTTGCCAGTATCTAGTACAGCAGGACACAAGCACGTGCTACGTACCCAACAGAAATGTGTCCGTATGTGTGCAAACATCATGCACAAGAATGCTCACAGCAGGACTGTTCTTAGTATCCCCAAACTGGAAACAACCTAAAGGTCTATCAGCAGTAAAATGGATAAATCACTCGTGGCATATCCACACAATGAAATATTCCACAGCAAGCAGAAAGAATGAACTAGTGACACATCCAACAGCACGGACGAATCTCACAAACACAATGCTGAGTGAAGGAAGCCAGACACAAAACAGTACGTACTGTGTGATTGCATTTATACGAAGTTGAAGGACAGGAAAAACTCATCTATGGAGACAGAGGTTACAATATATGAGTAACGGCTGCCTATGGAGGGGTGGGGACGACCTGCAGAGGGGCACAAAGGTACTTTCTGGGGGGGGGTTGGAAATGTTGTATACTTTGATAGGGGTGTTGTTTACATGTGTAGATCTATTAAAACTCATCAATTTGTATAAAGATCTACGCATTTCACTGTCTGTGCATTTTACACACTTCAATATAAAAGAGAGATGTAGCCTCATATGCATTACAAGAAACCCGAAGCCATGGGCTTCTGTGTTGCTGCTGTCGGGCAGGTGCTGCCAGTGGCAGGTCCACAATCTATAGCTTAACCCAGCTGCTGAAGCAAAGAAAAGCCTCTGAGAAATCAGACCCAAAAGTCCTCTAACTCAGGTTACCATCGACCCTCACTATATTCATTCCCTGAGGAAGATGTTGGCCATGGAAGGTTGATAAGAAGGTGCTGGAACTCTTTGGTTCTCAAGCCGTGTTTGAATATCCTCCCAGAGTTTTTTGCCATGTGATTCAAATATGACCAATTCCTAGCCCCAGCAGAGGACAGGCCCAGTGGGAAGTGTATTTGGGCGTGGTTCTCACCATGTTCCCCTAATGCCACCCCTCCTCTTGTATCTTACTGGGGAGGAAGAGTGACTGTAGGACTAAGACATTTAGGCAGCTCAGATTTTGTGAAATTGGATGTGTCAGACTCCTAGTTATCCTCCAAATCCATAGTAGCCGAGTTTGAACGGGCACATGGCCACCCAGCTAGCGACTACATTTCCCAGCTTCCCTTACAGCTAGATAGGGATCATGTGACTATGTTCTCACCAATAGAATGTCAGTGGAAGTGGCATGTGCCAATTCTACTTGCTTTAAAGGAAAATGCTTGCCCTGGGCTTCTACTCTTTACTCCTTTCATTAGGCTGGAACACAGAGTAGCAGTGACCTAGCTTCAACTGGAAGAGGACAACACTCCTGGGAATGAAAGAGCTACAAAATGGTCAGAAGCTAGGTGCCTGAACAACTCCTGGGGCAGTACTATGCCACTAGCCTGGCCCACTCACCTCTAGACTGCTATGTAAAAGAGAAATTTCAATCTGATTTACATCACTGCATCTGGGGGCTCTTTACTACAGCATCTTAGCTGACACCCCTAGCAATAAGCTTTTGAGGTTCATGGTCTCCAGGCAGGAATTTCCAAGTCTCACATACCCTACCTGGCCCAGTAATTTGTACTCCAAAGTTCAGATTATACTAGTACATAAAGACAGCACCCTCTTTCCCCATCATACAACGTTAATCCTATTGTTAAACCTGCCCCCACCCACCCAGACTACAAGACACTCTCAGCTCCTTACTTGTGTACACAAGGTCCTTTCAAGACACGGTCCCACCCTCCACACTCTGCTCACTGCAGACATTTACTTCACCTACATCTCATGTTCTGGATGTTCCCAGGAGGCAAAATGCACATGAAGAACTATCTGCTCACACTTCTGGCCAAGTGGAAAGGCCTTTTCACCACTCCCATCCCACATTCTATCCCGCCCATGAGGCAATTTTTTACTAAATCATAAAAACCCAGCCCCAGGGCTCCCCTGGTGGCACAGTGTTTAAGAGTCCTCCTGCCTATGCAGGGGACACGGGTTCGATCCCTGGCCCGGGAAGATCCCACATGCCATGGAGCAACTAAGCTCGTGCGCCACAACTACTGAGCCTGCGCGCCTAGAGCCCGCAAGCCACAACTACTGAAGCCCGTGTGCCCAGAGCCTGTGCTCTGCAACAGAAGAAGCCACCGCAATAAGAAGCCCGTGCACCACAATGAAGAGTGGCCCCCGTTCACCACAACGAGAGAAGGCCCACACACAGCAACAAAGAGCCAGTACAGCCAAAAATTTTAAAAACCAAATAAATTAATTAAAAAAAAAAACCAACCCAGCCCCACCCAGGTGTCCGCTCCTCTGATGAGATGGGGCTGGGAGCTGCTCTCCTCAGCTCCTTGCCTGGGTGGGCAAGTCAGGCTCTAGGGCCAACAGAAATCCTCGTTTGAGGGGCCCACCGAGTTCCCCGGTCAGAGTGCGGCAGCTGAGCAGGGCGGCTGCTTGGGACTACGGCTCGGGCGCTGCAGAAAGCCTTCTTGGAATGTGACATGTTATCACTTTGGGACCGTTAGCTAGCTGCTCCTGACGTGGCCACATGAAGGCTCAGACTGTCCTAGTCTCTGAACTGAAGAGAACCAACACTGTTAGCATATCTCTCATCACCATGAATGCAAGGTTATTTCAATGAAGAGTATCAGGAGGACATCTACAAATCCCAGACCGGCATGTGCAAGCTCTGAGGAATGCTGGAATAACCCAATGTATGTGGGTGACCGTTGGAGACGGCTGAGACAGAGCTACAAAAGGGCAGTGGCTGACACCCAACTCATAGCCCACGTTCTCCAGCCGTGTGGCTGACAGGGTCTTGGTGCTTCGGCCGGCTGTCAGGCCTGAGCTTCTGAGGTGGGAGAGCCGAATTCAGGACATTGGTCCACCAGAGACCTCCCGGCCCCATGTAATATCAATCGGCAAGAGCTCTCACCAATTTCCCCGTCTCAACCCTAAGACCCAGCTCCACTCAATGACCAGGGAGCTACAGTGCTGGACACCCCATGCCAAACAACTAGCAAGACAGGAACACAACCCCATCCATTAGCAGAGAGGCTGCCTAAAATCATAGTAAGTTCACAGACACCCCAAAACACACCACCGGACGTGGTCCTGCCCACCAGAAAGACAAGATCCAACCTCATCCACCAGAACACAGGCACCAGTCCCCTCCACCAGGAAGCCTACACAACCCACTGAACCAACCTTACGCACTGGGGGCAGACATCAAAAACAAGGGTAACTATGAACCTGCAGCCTGCAAAACGGAGACCCCAAACACAGTAAGTTAAGCAAAATGAGAAGACAGAGAAACACACAGCAGATGAAGGAGAAGGCAAAAACCCACCAGACCTAACAAATGAAGAGGAAATAGGCAGTCTACCTGAAAAAGAATTCAGAATAATGATAGTAAAGATGATCCAAAATCTTGGAAATAGAATGGAGAAAATACAAGAAACGTTTAACAAGGATCTAGAAGAACTGAAGAGCCAACAAACAGTGATGAACAACACAATAAATGAAATTAAAAATTCTCTAGAAGGGATCAACAGCAGAATAACTGAGGCAGAAGAATGGATAAGTGACCTGGAAGATAAAATAGTGGGAAAAAACTACTGCAGAGCAGAATAAAGAAAAAAGAATGAAAAGAATTGAGGACAGTCTCAGAGACCTCTGGGACAACATGAAACTCACCAACATTCGAATTACAGGAGTCCCAGAAGAAGAAAAGAAAAAGAAAGGGTCTGAGAAAATATTTGAGGAGATTAGACTTGAATACTTCCCTAATATGGGAAAGGAAACAGTCAATCAAGTCCAGGAAGCACAGAGTCCCATACAGGATAAATCCAAGGAGAAACTCGCCAAGACACATTAATCAACTATCAAAAATTAAATACAGGACTTCCCTGGTGGTGCAGTGGTTAAGAATCTGCCTGCCAATGCAGGGGACACGGGTTCGAGCCCTGGTCCGGTAAGATCCCACATGCTGCAGAGCAACTAACCCCCGCGTGCCACAACTACTGAGCCTGTGCTCTAGACCCTGCAAGCCACAACTACTGAGCCAGTGTGCTGCAACTACTGAAGCCCGCGTGCCTAGAGCCCATGCTCCACAACAAGAGAAGCCACAACAACGAGAAGCCCGCGCACAGCAAAGAAGTGTAGCCCCCGCTTGGCGCAACTAGAGAAAGCCTGCATGCAGCAATGAAGACCCAACGCAGCCAAAAATAAATTTTAAATAATAATAATTAAATAAAAAGAAAAAATATTAAAAGCAGCAACAAAAAGCAACAAATAACATACAGGGGAATCCCCATAATGTTAACAGCTGATCTTTCAACAGAAACTCTGCAAGCCAGAAGGGAGTGACAGAACATTCTTAACGTGATGAAAGGGAAAAACCTACAACCAAGATAACTCTACCCAGCAAGGATCTCATTCAGATTTGACAGAGAAATTAAAACCTTTACAGACAAGCGAAAGTTTAGAGAATTCATCCCCACTAAACCAGCTTTACAACAAATGCTAAAGGAAGTTCTCTAGGCAGGAAACACAACAGAAGGAAAAGACCTTCAATAACAAACCCAAAACAATTAAGAAAATGGTCATAGGAACATATCGACAATTACCTTAAATGTAAATGGATTAAATGCTCTAACCAAAAGACACAGACTGGCTGAATAGATACAAAAACAAGACCCGTATATGTGCTGTCTACAAGAGACCCACTTCAGACCTAGGGACACATACAGACTGAAAGTGAGGGGATGGAAAAAGATATTCCATTCAAATGGAAATCAAAAGAAAGCTGGAGTAGCAATTCTCATATCAGACAAAACAGACTTTAAAGACTATTACAAGAGACAAAGAAGGACACTACATAATGATCAAGGGATCAATCCAAGAAGAAGATATAACAATTGTAAATATTGATGCACCCAACATAGGAGCACCTCAATACTTAAGGCAAATGCTAACAGCCATAAAAGTGGAAATCGACAGGAACACAGTAATAGTAGGGGACTCTAACACCCCACTTTCACCAACGGACAGATCATCCAAAATGCAAATAAATAAGGAAACACAAGCTTTAAATGATACATTAAACAAGATGGACTTAATTGATATTTATAGGGCATTCCATCCAAAAACAACAGAATACACTTTCTTCTCAACTACTCATGGAACAGTCTCCAGGACAGACCATATTCTGGGTCACAAATCAAGCCTTGGAAAATTTAAGAAAATTGAAATCATATCAAGTATCTTTTCCAACCACAATGCTATAAGACTAGATATCAATTACAGGAAAAAAAGTGTAAAAAAACACAAACATATGGAGGCTAAAAAATACGCTACTAAATGAACAAGAGATCACTGAAGAAATCAAAAAGGAAATCAAAAAATGCCTGGAAACAAATGACAATGAAAACACGATGACCCAAAACCTCTGGGAGGCAGCAAAAGCAGTTCTAAGAGGGAAGTTTATAGCAATACAATCCTACCTTAAGAAACAAGAAACATCTCAAATAAACAAGTAACCTTACACCTAAAGAAATCAGAGAAAGAAGAACAAAAGAAACACAAAGTTAGCAGAAGGAAAGAAATCATAAAGATTAGATCAGAAATAAATGAAAAACAAATGAAGGAAACAATGGCAAAGATCAATAAAATTAAAAGCTCGTTCTTTGAGAAGATAAACAAAATTGATAAACCATTGGCCAGACTCATCAAGAAAAAAAGGGAGAAGACTCAAATCAATAGAATTAGAAATGAAAAAGGAGAAGTAACAACTGACACTGCAAAAATACAAAGGATCATGAGAGATTACTACAAGCAACTATATGCCAATAAAATGGACTACCTGGAAAAAATGGACAAACTCTTAGAAAAGCACAACCTTCCGAGACTGAACCAGGAAGAATCAGAAAATACGAACAGACCAATCAGAAGCATTGAAATTGAAACTGTGATTAAAAACCTTCCAACAAACAAAACCCCAGGACCCGATGGCTTCACAGGCGAATTCTATAAAACAGTTAGAGAAGAGGTAACACCTATCCTTCTCAAACTCTTCCAAAATATAGCAGAGGGAGGAACACTGCCAAACTCATTCTATGAGGCCACCATCACCCTCATACCAAAACCAGACAATGATGTCACAAAAAATGAAAACTACAGGCCAATATCACCGATGAACATAGATGCAAATATCCTCAACAAAATACTAGCGAACAGAATCCAACAGCACATTAAAAGGATCATACACCATGATCAAGTGGGTTTTACCCCAAGAATGCAAGGATTCTTCAATAAACGCAAATCCATCAATGTGATAAACCATGTTAACAAACTGGAGTAGAAAAACCATATGATCATCTCAATAGATGCAGAGAAAGCTTGTGACAAAATTCAACACCCGCATATGATAAAACCCTCCAGAAAGTAGGCATAGAGGGAACTTACCTCAACATAATAAAGGCCATATATGACAAACCCACAGCCAACATCGTTCTCAATGGTGAAAAACTGAAAACATTTCCACTGAGATCAGGAACAAGACAAGGTTGCCCACTCTCACCACTATTATTCAGCATAGTTTTGGAAGTTTTGGCCACAGCAATCAGAGAAGAAAAAGAAATAAAAGGAATCCAAATTGGAAAAGAAGTAAAACTGTCACTGTTTGCAGATGACCTGATACGATACACAGAGAATCCTAAAGATGCTACCAGAAAATGACTAGAGCTAATCAATGAATTTGGTAGACTAGCAGGATAAAAAATTAATGCATAGAAATCTCTTGCATTCTATACACTAATGATGAAAAATCTGAAAGAGAAATTAAGGCAACACTCCCATTTACCATTGCAAAAAATAAAATACCTAGGAATAAACCTACCTAAGGAGACAAAAGACCTGTGGGGAGAAAATGATAAGACACTGATGAAAGAAATTAAAGATGATACAAATAGATGGAGAGATATACCATGTTCTTGGATTGGAATTACCAACATTGTGAAAATGACTTTACTACCCAAAGCAATCTACAGATTCAATGCAATCCCTATCAAACTACCAATGGCATTTTTCACAGAACTAGAACAAAAAATTTCACAATTTGTATGGCAACACAAAAGACCCCGAATAGTCAATGCAATCTTGAGAAGGAAAAATGGAGCTGGAGGAATCAGGCTCCTGGACTTCAGACTATACTACAAAGCTACAGTAATCAAGACAGTATGGTACTGGCACAAAGACAGAAATACAGATCCATGGAACAGGACAGAAAGCCCAGAGATAAACCCACGCACATATGGTCACCTTATCTTTGACAAAGGAGGCAAGAATATCCAAAGGAGAAAAGACAGCCTCTTAAATAAGTGGTGTTGGGAAAACTGGACAGCTACATGTAAAAGAATGAGATTAGAACACTTACTAACACCATCCACAAAAATAAACTCAAAACGGATTAAAGGCCTAAATGTAAGACCGGACACTATCAAACTCTTAGAGGAAAACATAGGCAGAACACTCTATGACATAAATCACAGCAAGATCCTTTTTGACCCACCTCCTAGAGAAAGGGAAATAAAAACAAAAATAAACACATGGGACCTAATGAAACTTCAAAGCTTTCTGCACAGCAAAGGAAACCATAAACAAGACGAAAAGACAACCCTCAGAATGGGAGAAAATATTTGCAAATGAAGCAACTGACAAAGGATTAATCTCCAAAATATACAGGCAGCTCATGCAGCTCAATATCAAAAAAATAAACCACCCAATCCCAAAATGGGCAGAAGACCTAAATAGACATTTCTCCAGAGAAGATATACAGATTGCCAACAAACACATGAAAGGATGTTCAACATCACTAATCATTAGAGAAATGCAAATCAAAACTACAATGAGGTATCACCTCACACGGGTCAGAATGGCCATTATCAAAAAGTGTACAAACAATAAATGCTGGAGAGAGTGTGGAGAAAAGGCAACCCTCTTGCACTGTTGGTGGGATGTAAACTGATACAGCCACTATGGAGAACAGTATGGAGGTTCGTTAAAAAACTAAAAATAGAACTACCATATGACCCAGCAATCCCACTACTGGGCATATACCCTGAGAAAACCATAATTCAAAAAGAGTCATGTACCACTATGTTCACTGCAGCACTATTTACAATAGGCAGGACATGGAAGCAACCTAAGTGTCCACTGACTGATGAATGGATAAAGAAGATGTGGCACATATATACAATGGAATATTACTCAGCCATAAAAGGCAACGAAACTGAGTTATTTGTAGTGAGGTGGATGGACCTAGAGTCTGTCCTACAGAGTGAAGTAAGTCAGAAAGAGAAAAACAAATACCGTATGCTAACACATATATATGGAATCTAAAAAAAATGGTTCTGAGGAACCTAGGAGCAGGACACGAATAAAGACGCAGACGTGGAGACTGGACTTGAGGACACGCGGAGGGGGAAGGGTAAACTGGGACAAGGTGAGAGAGAGGCATGAACTTATATACACTACCAAATGTAGAATGCATCGCTGGTGGGAAGCAGCTGCATAGCACAGGGAGATCAGCTAGGTGCTTTGTGACCACCTAGAGGGATGGGATAGGGTGGGTGGGAGGGAGACGCAAGAGGGAGGGGATATGGGGATATGTGTGTAACTATGGCTGATTCACTTTGTTATACAGCAGAAGCTAACGCACCACTGTAGAGCAATTATACTCCAATAAAGATGTTGGGGGAAAAAAAACCCAGCCCCAAAGACCCCAGAGAAGCTTCTTTAAAACCCCAAAGCAAAATGCCTTCCTCCCTCTATTATGCTTTGATATTCATTAAGATATTTATCATTCTGAGCTGTATGTATTTAGTTACATGTCTGATCACAGAGCTAGAATATATGTTCCAAAGACCAAGTCCCTGAAGGTTAAGATCATGCCTTGTCCATTTTCTTAACTTTAGCATTCAGCTCATGATCTGGCTCATACTCAATGAGGGCTGAATGAAAGAAGGAGACAATTTAACAGCTGGCATATTTCAAAACTCTATAACGCACATTATCACTCTTACCTATTCAGTGCAAATGCGTAGTGGAACTTAATGTTATGCTGGTCAGCCAAATCACACGTCGGCAGCATTTCCAGTGTTTCTACCAGCTTCACCATTGCATTATAGTCCTGTTGGCAAGAGGTCTCAAGGTGAGAAAGGCAGGAAACACAGCTCTTTGCAGGTTTTTCTGAACAGTTACGAACATGAGACCGCCTCAGCATTTAAATACAAGCCTTTCCCTACAGGCAACATTTAGTGACGTTAAAGCCCTTAAAAGAATAGCAGTGAGATTTAAAAAAACAAGGTGGATGAGAGAGAAGACAGAGAAAGAATCCCTGCTATCAGAGGTCACAAAAGGACCGAGGAAAGGAAGTTAGATTCAAAGACGATAAAACAAAACAAATGAGCCCAGCAGCCAGGAAAAGCTACCACGTTTTGAGTGGAGGAGAGTTAACACCAGCAGGGCTGTGGGTTAAAATGAACGGGACATAAACATGTACGAAATCTTACAGTTATTTGCCACGTAAAGCGGGGGAACACCCCAATCCTTCCTATTTTGTCAGAAACAATCACATTCATCTAAACCAGAATTTCTCAACCTTGGCACTACTGACATTTGGGGGCTGGATCATTCTTTATGGTGGGGGCTCTGTTGTGTATCGTGGGATGTTAAGTGGCATCTGTGGCCTTGACCCACTAGATGCCAGGAGCACTTCCCCCTCCCTCCTCGAGTTGTGACAACCAAGTATGTCTCCAGATACTGCCACATGTCCCCCGCTTGAGAACCACAGCTCTAAACTGCAATAATTACCCAGGGAGAAATTGCTACTGTGTTTGTCTGAGCTGTGTCCCCTCCGAGCAGTGCCATCTGCTACCATTTCAGCCGGGCTTACAATCGTTCCGGGCCAACTCGCTGCCAGCCAGCCACAGTTAGCAGATGAGGACTTCCCACTGAAATCTCACGTCTGTTTTGTGGCTTTACACCTCAATGCTGCTACCCAGGGATAGGGAAGGCAGAGTATTGCAAGAAGCTTCTGGCTCACCCTTGAGCCCAAGAGTCCCACCAACGGAAGGTTATAAAGAGGAGAGATGCGTGAAAGCAAGGGCAGAAGGAAGCCAGCAACTCAACAGAAGAAAAACTTCAAAAAAGGTCATTCCCATTCTCTTGTTCCATGGGGCATAATTTAATCATCATAATTCCTAATAGCATCTGCTATTAAAATCAATTAGATGCATCTGTTTATCACCAGGGGCACGAGTTCCTTAAGTGGTTGACTCTGTTCTTGGTTCAGGTTGTAAATGGAAGCCTCTCTCGTTCAGATTTGAAGACCCGTGGCCAACAACCTCCAATATGGCTTTGTAGAGTTCTGCAGATTATGTACATCGCCCTGTGTTCCTCCAAAGGAAAGGAAGGCAAGACATCCTTAGAAATGGCTCCACAGCATTAAACTTGGAGGGAGGAAACGACTGATTTCCTCCATGGTACCATATTCTACAAACCCTGTCTCAAGAACTCTCCAGAAGCCTCTGTCACCTGTCTTAGAAAAAACCCCGGCATACCCTGGGTCCTGGACTTGCCTCTGCTACTCCTGCTGTCCCTTCCACTAATAGGTAGTGGTAAACAAAGAATGAAGTGACAAAGGCCTAAAGGAAGTAGCAGAGGAGTTAAGAGCAAAGAGGACAGAGCCGGTTGCCTCAGTTTGAACCTTGACTTTGCCAACTGCTGTGTGACCTTAGGCAAGTTACTTAACTTCTCTGTACCTCATGTTCCTCATTTGTAAAATGGAGATAATCCAAGTGTATACCCCATAGGCTTATGAAGAGAATTAAGTGAATTAGGACTTGCAAAGGGCTTGGAACAACGCCTAACACAAAGTGCATATAAACTGTTCAGTTCTAATTCCTTTTATTAAGCAGTACGGTCTCTGAGATCTTGCTGGAGTGGCCTTCTGATATGACAAAACCTTCTTCAATATTTCCACCACAACAGATATGCGAGGTGACCTATGACCTAGCCACATCCCTATTTTGTCTGTAAAACAGTTACCTAACCATACACCTAGTGTAAGAGTACTTCATATGAGAAGTTCCTCATGTCAAGGAAGAAGTGTGATAGCCTCAGACAAGCATATTTCATACCTGGATATCACGATAGGACAGCAGTAAATTAATGACGATGTCTGAGGTCAGAACCTCGGTATTGTCCGTGCGGAGCCTGATGCGAGCCAGCTCCTTCGCCAGTGCGTCACCCCGGTATTTCTCTCTGGCTCTCCGGATGTCATTTAACAAGGTTTCTTTGTAATAAGCACTGGAGAGGAAAACAAGAAAACCTCCAGTCGCGTCCATGTGCATCCAGGACTGTGTTGCCCTTAGCAGCTCAAACAAACTCGGTTCTCGTTGACAGGACTTAGGCTAACACATGGGGGTCTCGCCCAGACCTCAGACTCCCTGCATCCCCAAACAGGAGACACGTCCTACTTGTGAGTGACATTCTGCAAAAACTCACCACTAAACAGTAACAAAGAAATATCAGTTTATTATGACCTTGAAAATATTTTCAAACTTGACCCCATATGTATCTGGATGACCCACAGGACTTGCTACCCATCCCAGCCCATCCCCCTCTCTCTGGTATTTTCAAACACAAAGAAGACAAGAAAGTACCTTACTTGAATAGTAATTTCCCCCACGATTAAGAGATTTTTCACAAAGCTGAACAAAACTCCAAAGCCACGAAACAGAGTAAAATGAGAACTTCTTTAAAATGTATCTATCAGGTGTCCCCAGCTAGTAACCACAAAGCTTTTTGCAGCTGGTCGAGAGCCAGAACCTGGATGTGTCCACGAGCAATCCAAGAAGCCGTGCCTGGACGCTTACGAGCAACCTCGGCCTTTTACCCCCTACTCCCCTTGTCATTTTTGACAGCCAGAGTCTTTTCTGTAAGCAAATATAAGACGTAAAACTTCCTTCATGTGGGTGTCTAGATAATAATAGGGATGTATGACAACATTTCGAGCAGTTTAATTCCACACTGGAATGTCTCACCATAGCCCCTCAAAGAATCAATGCTAGTATCTGGTATTTGGTTTAAAATCTTTAAAAATGACCGAATTTGGTATACAGAGGCCAACTTACAATGACCATAGATTGACTTAAATATGTTGTCTACACTCCAAGTAATTTTTTTTTATGGAGACTGGGCATTGCCAAGCTGTAATACTGTCAACCCATTAAGCAGCTGAAATGTTTTAACTGGAGACAGTAAAATTAGGCTGTTTATTAAAAAGAATAGGTTCAGTAAGTAACACTCTTCAGAGAATGAAAAACAACACCTAACAAATGTCACTTTTAATAGTTATAAAACTATGTCAAAAAAAGTGTTTACCGTACACAGCCTGGTCCAATGCTTATAATAAGATCTCAATGAACATTTCAGGAATTAAGTGATGTCCCACAGAAAGTGCTCGGATAAAATTATCAGTGCATTGCTTTAATTTTTATTTCCTTATTTGTCTATTGCTTGTTACCCCAATGATGAGCAAATTAGCAGATTCTACTAATGTTTAAAATTCTATGATTAATCAAATGAGTCAGTAAGTTGGGTGACAGCCATTGTCCATTTGCTGGACTATAAAGGCATCAAAGCTGTTAAAGTATTATTAGTTCAGCCTGACAAGTAAAAATTTATACTTTAGTTTAGACTTGTTTTCAAGGGTGATTCTGAAAAATAGTTTTAATAAACTAAGAAACCTAATAAGAATGGTAACTTGTAAGTAAATGAACAAAACACTGAATTAAGTATGGCTTGGAGACATCATATATGTAATAAATTTGCAGCCATTTCTGCCTCTGGTAACCAGGGAAGATGCTGCTAATCAATGTGGACTTAGAAATGGCTTCAGGGACTTCCCTGGTGGTGCAGTGGTTAATAATCCGCCTGCCAATGCAGGGGACACGGGTTCGAGCCCTGGTCTTGGAAGATCCCACATGCCGCGGATCAACTAAGCCTGCCCACCGCAACTACTGAGCCCTCACACCACAACTACTGAAGCCCGCGTGCCTAGAGCCCATGCTCCACAACAAGAGAAGCCACTGCAATGAGAAGCCCGCACACTGCGATGAAAAGTAGCCCCCGCTCGCCGCGACAAGAGAAAGCCCGTGCACAGCAACAAAGACCCAATGCAGCCAAAAATAAATAACTAAATTAATTAATTTTTAAAAAGATTAAAAAAAAAAGAAATAGCTTCAAACCCCTTTTCCTCACAGGGCTCTGGGTAGCCTTCATCAATCTATCAAAGTTGGCATTTGAGCTGAAAATTTATCTGCCACCCCTGTTACAGATGTTTTAAACCATAAGCACCATTTACCCTCTCACTAACCCTTGCCAGGTATCTGGTAGTTCAAGGAGTGGAATCAACTAAAAGGTATTTCAAGTTCTCTGAAATTAAACCAAATCAAAAGAGTTGTTTTCCTCCTGAAACATACATGAAGTGAATGAGAAACAAACTTGAATAGCCTTCTTGCAAAGACCTTGCTCATCTAGGAGACTCAAGCTAGCCTACTTCCTTGTCAGACCTGAAAAGATGATACTGAGAGAGTTCTCTCCCTGAGCTTCACTAAAATGTTCACTGTGCAATAAGACAATAGTTACCAAGGGGGGACTGAAAGAGGCTTTCCAGGGATGTGCTGCAAAAGGTCTCTCATTTGCTTTCTATGTTGGCATGTGGTCACATATGTCTGGGTTTCCAGTCTTCTTTTCCCGTTACAATCTGTAGCAAAACTCTGTGTCCAGAGGAGAGGTGACAGGATAGAAAAAGAGAACAGACTGTTAACAAGTGTGCACCTCACACCAACCCTACAGTAGTTAACGCTCCACAGTTTGGGGAGCCACAATGCAAGCCACAGGGACGTGTGGTCCCTTACATTTCAAGTCAGTCCTGCCAGTGCTTCGGATTTTCATTTGTTTTGGAAGGACAAATCCTTCTTGAGACGTAACTTTCAGGAATAAATCCTTTAAATTGGCCACAGGCAAGAAAAAAAAACCCAAAAACTGGGTCCTTTGGTTAAGTAGAATAATTTTTCTGCCTTCAAGTTTTAGAACAGGGATGTTTTAAGGACTGGTTTCTTGAGCACTGAGGCTCAAAGAGGTGAGCTAACTGTTCCAAGGCTACACTGTGAAGAATCGCCTGGGCTAGGATTCAAACCCAAACCTGTCAACTCTTGAATCACTATTCCACACTTTCTCCGACATAAATCTACCAAGAACAGGTCACAGGACACGCTGAGGTCAGGATGGCTTCAGCTTGACTCAGTACATCCCCACTTTTACAGCACAAGGACTTATGGTTGGAATGACTTTGCTGACGCATTTTAACAACCTTAACAGCTGATTGGTAGTAGGGAGGAAATCACGTTCAGAAATGACCTTGAAACACAGAATCTCAGAGCTGAAAGAGCATGAAAGAAAATCAGTGACTTAAGTTCCTTATTTTCTAGATGAGAAAACAGCTACAGAAAACTTATTTGTCAAGGTCACACTGGGAGTTGGAGCCAAACACAAGCTCAACCCTGACCTCATCTCCAGTTTTATTCTCTTTCGGTTACACCTCAACGGCCCAACTTAGTGAGACAGTAAGGAACACTGGATTCAGGGATGACTTCAAAATAATTGGTCGGGGTTCCCCACTCTCTGGGCACTAAGGTCTCTTGAAGTTACATCACCTCCATGGACGTGAAAGGAAAATTTTGGCAAAGCTCCCAGCGTTTTGACGGTTGATGGGAATTACCATGAGGTCACATGGATGTCCTTGAGGAGGCTAGTAAACCGGTCCACCAGGGGCACACACAGCGGACCCAGGATGGTGTCCCAGTTGGGCTGCATGTACTCCGAGGCACGTCTCTGGGCGTCACTCTCGCAGCAAAAATAATCAGCGCATGGTGTCATGATGTACGGGATGAAATAATAATTTCCACTAGATGCCTGGGAAAAAGAAACAAAAATGTTTCACGAAATAATTGATGCAGAAGCACAGCTGTGGACTTGGGCAGGTGGAACCTTGGTGGGACAGGAAAGGAGAAAATGTCTGACGATGAACGACCTGCACAATATGACTATGAATCTATCATACGCAAAACAGGAAACCACTCAATTTCACAAGCTCTAACACGTGGACATACGACAAAAATTTGGTTTCAAATGCTGAACTGATCTGTATATGTTTCTGAACTTCATCAGCAAAGATTTTAGGGTTTTAAGTCTCAGAAATTACATCATTTCATTACATCTCCCCCCAAATCAGAGGGAACTTCAGCCCAATGATAACCAAGGATTACAATGTAAAGGCTTATTTTCTTTCTTTCAGCATAGGTGGAAAAGCCTTGTTATTTGATAATTTAACCACAGGTGAACTATTTATAAACTTCGTTGAGTAAAAACTGTTTTGCTGGAAGCAGATATTACTAAATATGATTACTCTCAGAGATGTTTTGAAAAAAAAGGATCTGTTTAAAAATTTTTATATTGTCAAATAATACTCAAGTAAAACAGTATGTTTTTTCTATGGAATAATCATACTTCATAGTCAAATTGTAATCCTTTGTAAAGCATAAACACCACCTTTAAATAGCATTAAGCCCATGCTCAGTTTTTAGCAGATTTGGTGGACTAAAATATGTTTTTACAGGACATTCTTCTATCATAGTCAATATTTTGTCTATACTGTCATAAAAAGCAACTAGGTTAAAAGTTCAGACTCTCTAATTCCTTTATCTTCACTAAGTTTTAAAGAACTTACACGGTGCCAGAAATAATTCATCTGACTTCTTCCCTTTAATTTTTTCAACTAAGGGAGTTATCTAGGAATTTTGGCATAATGCAGACATCACCTTGGGAAGTACACTTTCACCAAGAATGAGAAGTCAAAGAAGCAACACAGTTTCATCTAAATTAAAAAGAAATTCATTCATCACAGAGACAACTGTCAGAATGCTACAACCTCAGATCAAACAGAAGTCTTGGGAAAACTTTCCACATTGGGGAACTAGCTTGGAACAAATATGTGACAGACATTTTAAAGTTTTCCTTTTGAATAAGATTTGCTTACACAAGGACAGGTGGCATTCTTATTTCTATCTAAATTCAAAATACAAATAATTGTCCTGCAATTATCTCCCTCTTTTGTACCTTCTAGAGCATCTGTGGTCCTGTCACGACACGTCTTTAGGCCCTAAAATAATTCGTTAAGCAAAAATGACTAGTGATGCCCCACTCAACCATATTTGAGACGGTCAGCAAACTTTTTCTGTTAAAGGCCAGATGGTAAATATTTCTGGTTTTGTGGGCCATATAATTTCTACTGCAACTACTCGACTCTGCTGTTACAGCATGAAAGCAGCTGCAGACAACATGTAAACACGAGCATGGCTGTGTCCCAATAAAACTTTTATTTATGGGCACAAATTTGAATTTCATATTTTCATATGTCCTGAAGTATTCATCTTCTGATTTTTTCCAAGCACTTAAAACTGTAAAAGCCAATGTGAGCTCACAGGTCATCCCAAAACAGGTGGTGGGCCAAGCCTTGTCTAACACTAAGCTTCCTGATGTTTCATGATTCCTGATAATAGGTTTGATGAGAGTACTTACCCTGCTACAAAACAGCAGCTGGATGCTGTCCCCGTGGACACTAGATATTGGGGTTAAACACCTCAAACTACAAATGTCAGTCTGTTACAAAGAGAAGTAGCAAAATTTTTGGTGTGTTGGTGATAACTGGGGAATGGGAGGAACAAAGACCCTTCCCCCTCTAGTAATATCTTCAAATTCTCAAAGACAGGTTCAAATTGCCCAGCAAAGTAAGGTTTTGGTAGGTTAGAGACGAATTTCTCCATCATCTATAACAAGAAAGCCATGTTGCTAAAGTTAATTAAATTAAATGCCATTTATACACTCAGAAGTTAAATTGCTTGTTCTTCTACCTGAAATTGGTCGAGTTACGGTAAAAGATTTCCTAGTTCAGACTAAGAGGGAGAAAAGAGCTTTGTGAATCAGTGAAGTCCAGAAGGTAAAAAAAAAAAAAAAAAAATCCTTGAAGAAATAGAGTTTGCTATTTTCAAAAAGTTAGAGCTAGGGGGCTTCCCTGGTGGCGCAGTGGTTGGGAGTCCGCCTGCTGATGCAGGGGACACGGGTTCGTGCCCCAGTCCGGGCGGATCCCACATGCCGCGGAGCAGCTGGGCCCGTGGGCCATGGCCGCTGGGCCTGCGCGTCCGGAGCCTGTGCTCCGTGATGGGAGAGGCCACAGCAGTGAGAGGCCCGTGTACCGCAAAAAAAAAAAAAAAAAGATAAAAAAAGTTAGAGCTAGCCTCAGGTGTGTTGAGCTCCTCAGATCCCCTCCCCAGAAAAACAAACATAACTGGTAACACATATTTTTTAAAAACCATTTAAAGTCTCTATAAGTTGTCTTAAGAACATACAGCAAATGGAGAAACGTTTACTCGAGAAAATCGAGTAAATCTTGATAAGAAGACTGAGACTCTAGTGTTTGAGCTATAACCTGCTCTTCCCCTACCCTCGAGCCCAGAGTGACAATTCTACTCTGGATGGGTATAGCCAAGAAGATGGGACCCCCTCCCACCCTCAGCTTCAAGTCTCGGGTGGCAGTTTCTCCCTGGGAAGGCTAGGCCACCAGCATCCTCATTCACCACAGCCCTGTCCTGTAGAAGCTCTATCCCAGGCAAGCATGGCCAAGAGGACCAGGGCTCCATTTCTCCACCGCGTTCCCACTTGTATGGCAGAAGCTCTGTCTTAGGTGAAACAGGCCAAGAATACTGGGCCCTGATCATCTGTGTCCCAGCTCACATAGGGTAAAGGTTCCATGCCAAGAGAGGCAAGCTGAGAAGATCAGGGACTGCTACCCTTGCCCAGCACCCCACTCATAGCAGGGTATCACTCTGAGAGGGGCAGGCTGCTACTCCCCGCTCCCCAGCTCTGGAGCAGTGGTGCAGAGGCTCTGCCTAGGGTAGAGGCATGCTGTAAGAACAGAGAGCTTTGCAGCTCTCCCTGAGGGGACTGACTTTATGTGAAACATAGCATGGAGAAGTTCAAACCTACAGGCACTGTCAAAGACAATGGAGATTTTTATGGCAAGAAATTAAGAGGAGGCTGGTAGCTCCATGATAGCAATGGGTGAAAGGTAGACAAGCTAGAAGTTTAACAAAGAGAAACAGGGGAAGAGAGAGTTATGAAAGGCTTCCTGCGGTCAGAGTGAACCTTAAAGACCAGCTTTAAAAACTACCCCTGCAAAGAAGCCCAATGTTAATGATATTAGACTGTGGAACATTTATGTCTCTGGTGATTGGCAAAAACAATAAAGCAATCAGCTAACAATTAGGGGAGACTAACAACTGGATGTAATATCAGTAGAGGAAGATCAGTCAGAAACTTAACAGGGAAACTGGGGAAACATACAGTCAAAGAGAGCCCAGCTATAACTACTGTCATCCCCAGGTGGGGATAGGAGGGTTAGGGTAGCTGTGTGCATGTTCAAGGCTGCACCTTCTGAGGAGTGACATCAGAGGCTGCCCACTGGAGGAAATAGGCTTCACTGAACTAGTCCAGCAAAGTCACTGAACAAATAAACCAGCAAACAGGAACAAGTTCCAGAGGCAGGAGGGAGAAAAGTCAGTATCCAGAGTTGCTACATTATCTAAAATGTCTAGTTTTCAGCAACAAAAAATACAAAACACGCAAAGAAACGGGACAGTGTGATCTGTATACAGGAGAAACAGCAGGTACCAAGTAACTGCCTTTGAAAGGACCCCCTGGGTCCTTTTGGACTTTGGAGACAAAGACTTGAAAACTGCTACCATAGATATGTTCAAAGAACTAAGGGAAACCATACTGAACAAATTAAAGGTATTAACTACAATGCATCATCAAATACAGAATATCAATGAAGAATCAGGAATTACCAAAGAAGAAGCAAATGGAAATTCTGGACTTAAAAAGCATAATAACCAAAATTTAAAATCCACTGAAGAGGCCCCCAACAGGAAATTTAAGTGGAAGAAAGAATCAGTAAACTTGTAGACAGATCAATAGGGATTATGCAAACTGAAGAACAGAGAGAAAAAAGAATGAAGAAAAGTGAACAGAGCCTCAAAGAAATGTGGGACACCATCAAGTGCACAAACAAACACAACTCACAATGGGAGTCCTGAAAGGAGAGGAAAGAAGCAGAAAAATACTGAAAGAAATCATTGCTGAAAACTTCACAAATTTGATTAAATGAATCTACATATCCAAGAAGTTAAATAAATTCCAAGTAGGATAAACTCAAAGAGATCCACACCCAGATACACTGTAGTCAAAATTGTGAAAGACAAAGTCTTGAAAACAGCAAGAGAAACAAGTGTCTTACCGTGTACAAGGGCAACCCAATAAAAAACATCTGACTTTTCATCAGAAACAGTGAACGCTAGAAGGCAGTAGGACGACATATTCAAAGTGATGAGAGAAAAAAAAGTGAACCAAAAATCTTATATCTAGCAAAACTATCTTTTAAAAATGAAGACGAGGGACTTCCCTGGCGGTCCAGTGGTTAAGACTCCGCACTCCCACTGCAAGGGGCACGGGTTTGATCCCTGGTTGGGGAAATAAGATCCTGCACGCCGTGTGGTGCACCCTTAAAAAAAAAAATCAATCTAAAAATAAAGGTGAATCTAATGTCACTCAAAGTATACAAAGTCTCTAGAGAAAATTTCAACACCCTAATAAAGGATGTGAAAGAAAATCTGAGGGGAAATAAAGACATTTTCAGGTAAACAAAAACTGAGATAATTTGTTCCTAGCAGACCTGTCTTACAAAAACTATTAAAGGAAGCTATTCAGGCTGAAAGCAAGTGACACCAGACGGTAATTTTAATTCACATGATAAAAACAAAGTATGCAGTATAGTTATACAGGTAATTGTAAGAGACAACATAGTTGCTAATTTCTTCTTTCTTAACTGGTTTGAAAGACAATTGCATAAGATGATGTATATAATCATATGTTGGGGCCTGTAACATATAGATATGTAATATATTTGACACCAGAAGTACAAAAGATGCAAGTGGAAACAAAGCTGTATTGGAATAAGGAAACAGCACCATTTGGTAACTTGAATCCACAGAAACGAATGAAAAGAATCAGAAATGGTAAACAAACAGGTTAGTGTAACTCTATAAGTACTTATTTTCCTTTCTTCTCTCAGCTTTGTTAAAAGATAATATTATACAGAGTAATAATTCTAACAAAAATACATACAAAGATTACAACTAAATAAACCTGAGTGTCCATAAGAGGTAGGTAAGTTGAAGGTGCAGGAATCCAACCTATTTGGATAGAATTGTTACAGGTTTTAAAACTATTTCCAAAACAAATATTTCTGCTGAACTCTTGACAGTCTTCCTTTAGCAAACCTATTCTACCCAAATAGCACAAAAGTTAACTTTGCCCCAGTCCTGCTCTAATCCTCAATAATGAGGTGTGAAAAAATAAGATTTTGACAAATATATGCTCTGTGCTATCACAGGTTATGGCTCAAGTGGCCAGAGCAGCAGTGGTGGAGGCTGGTGAAAGCCTGCCCACAGCTGGAGCGGATCTGATCCTCTGAGCAAACATTTAGTCTCAGTTTGAGAAAATAAGGAGAAAGAAAGGGAATGCATGAACTCTGAAAACAACTGAACAAGTTTAACAAACAGGACTGAGGAGACAGCAGGTATCTGGAGCCTTGGGAAAGTAAAAATACTTGCTTTGAGAAAATCTTTCATAAAGTGTATATAGAAGTTTAAGAAATTTTACAGAAGGAAATTGGGGCTCATGATTACATTTTAAAAAGCAATTCATAAACTTCCAAATGAAAGCACAGGCTCTTGAGTGCAGTACTTTTGTTCTTACAAAGAATAGGCCCAAACATCTTCAAATGATGGAACACATTCAGGCTTTTGTTGGTGGGGGAGACGCAAAATTAAAAAGAAAAACTTTGATTAGCATAACACATGCTCAATAGCAAACCAGGCTTGGATATTTGTAATTGTTACATTTATAAATGGAAACATCTCAAGAATCCAGCTCATTAAAACAAATTTAACAAAGGCAGCTTAGTTTCCTACATAAAGGGGCATTAGAACCAGTATGCTAGGCACATAACTAGGTAAACCCTTATTCCAAACACCCTTCAAGTATTTCCAAAAGGATGATTCTGATACAGTAAGCGAAGTCAGAGAGCAGAGTAAAAGCCACTGGTCTCTGACACTATGAGGGTAGGGAGTAGAGGAACCTGTCCTCTGAAGTTTTTAGTTCTAAACTTAGCAACTGAGACTTCCCAAACTACTACCATCTACAAATATCACCACAATTAACAGTTCATCCCGTAGCATCACTAGGTTAAATAATAGGTATCTTTAAAAAAGCTCTCATTACAAAAGTGTGGTTATAAAAATGCCATAATTTTTAATGCCTGCCTAATATACCAACTGGTGAATATATATAATGTACTTCATCATTCTATTATTTAACTTTGTTTTGAAATTTTTCTTACTATACACTGAGATGAACACCTTTGCATATGGCATAGGTGCATATTTACACTGTGGTCTTTTCCTAAGAATAGCTTCCCAGGAGTGAGACTACTAGAGCAAGTTTAAGGTTCCTGATATGTGTGGCCAAGTTGCTGCCAAAAAGGATGGAGCAGCTTATACTCCCACTGGTAGTATACGAAGGCACTTCAATTTCACCACTGTCTCAGGAGAGCTGGGTAGTGTGTTTTTTTTTCACATTTGCTAAGTTAGGTAAAAAAGAAATAACTTATGATTACTGAAATAGGAAGTCAGTATCATATCAGCTCAAGCGTAGCAAGATAGTGGACAATTTGTATAGCCAAAGATTGAATCCCAATTCTGCTCCATACTAGATGATGACTTTGGAAAATGTACTTATCCACCTAAACCTCAGTTTTCTCATGTTTAAAATGAAAACAATAATACTGTCAATTTCTTTAAGTGACAGAGGCTTAAAGACAGTCATGGCACATAGTGGGCATCCAATAAAAGTATTGGCTATGTTAGATAGTTCTCGACCAGACCAGACCGGGAATTCTGAACCCGGAGCCCATTAATTCTTGGGGGTCTGTGAACTTGAATGAGAAAAAAAAATTCCACCTCTGTCATCATTTGCCTTTAATTGAAATGCAACACAGCCTTCGATCAGGAATGTAGGTAACCCATTCTTGTTTTAGCAGGACATGGGACTTTGTCACTAATCACAGAATTTTTCATGTCATATTACAGTTCCTGCAGAGATCTCAAAGTAACTTTTATACTTATCACTACTCCAAAATTATGACAGTTTTTAGACTTGCTGCTTCATTTTATTATTTGAGACATTAGTAAAGGAGGACATAGATTATAATATACAGCTTTAAAAATATTTTTGATAACTATATTTCAGTATAAATATAGTCATACTGAAATATAGTTGGTCTCCTTTGTAATCCTTTGTATTTATTTAAGCACTTTAAGATACATTCTGAGAAGGGGTCCATAGGCTCCTCCAGACTGACAAAGGGGTCCCAGGCCCCCAAAATGTAAGAAACCCTGCTCTGGACTCCAAGCACATGTTTCACATAGAACAGCCTACCTGTAGCCCTAAAACATCAGAGATTCTTCAGTGGGCTTCATATATGAACATTTCCATGATAACAGTGTGAGTCCCATCCATAAACAACTGTCTGGTTTCTCCCGGACAGCCCAGGAGAGCAGAGCATGTTGGGGTCTCAACCTAACTGCCCATCAGGTTCAACCATGGCCACTAAACAAGAACACGTGGGACGCACCCCCCAGCAGGCTCCTCTGCAGGCACCCTGTGCAGGAAGGCCAGCGGCCCAGGAAGGCCAGCACAGAAACACAAGTGAAGGGGCCTCATTACACCAGCACTTAGTTTTGTTTATGGCTAGCAGCAGCTCACATAGTTGGTCAAAAACAGCACAAGTTTTATAAATTAATTCTTTAGAGCAAATAAAATGTGTAAGAATTTATCCCAACCAACTCATGATGAGACTTTCAGCTTGACCTTCCAGGGAACATTTTAAAAGTAATGATACAAACATTTAATCAGTCAACAAATGGCCTACTCAAAAGAAGGGGGAAAAATCTAAGGCAGATGGAAGGTGGTTTAATACTACCCATGAGGTAAGCTGATTTCTGAGCACTTATGGAAGAATGCATACCTTGATTGCTGGCAGATTCAAGCTTTGGAGCTTAAATCTTGTAATACAAATGGACTGCAAATCCTTAGTGAAAACTAGAATTTAAACAGCATAGAAAATTGTTCCCAAGAAAACTTAGGGAGCAAATGCGCAAACCTAAGACAATGAAAAAATTATTTAACGTAACCATGTTTGACAAAGTCAATTTATTAAGGAAGAAAATCTAGGTCAGGTATCACTCTAAAACAAAATGATTACAAGGTACAATTCTTTGTCTAGTCAGTTAAAGGAGAATTTTTAAAAATCAGCATGCTTGCATATCAGGGAAATGCATTTTTTTTAAGATCAATGCAAATAGCATTCTACATTGCTATCTTTCTATACTGGCCTGGTCATAAGAGGAACAAATGCATATACAGAAGCTGAGTAACAATTTCAATTGGATAATCAGACTACTGTGCCACTGAAAGGTGAATGAAGATACCCCTGCTGGAAACATGCCATGTAGCACCAACTGAGCTATTCCAAGAGTCCATCTGCTTTGTTCAAATAACAGAATAGCTATCATAAAGTCAGAGAATTACTTCAGAGCTGGCACAGACCACAGTAATCACCTTATTAATAATCATCTCATTTTATAAGGGAGGAGACCGATTCCCAGCAAGATTAACCAACGGGCCCACAGATGACCACAGAGCCAGGCAAATGTCATGTCCTCCCCCTCCCTTCCTAGACTTCTTGTCACTGTCATTCCAGCTTAATTCTGAAATATCCTTAAATAGACACGGACATGACATACAAAACAAAATGCCCAACATCAACAGATGAGTGAATGGAGAAGTTTATGGTATGTGAATTACGTCTTAAAGAAAATAAATGGGTATCATGGGACACTAAAGACTTATTCAGTTAGTAGGCAGAATTAAATATTTCTATCTCAGTTCTGACACTGGCCCTGTGAAATGTGACATTACTCCTGTGATATTCAAGAGGCACAGAGAAAGTTTTATGGTTCACACCTCCAGAGTACTCCAACTTATTTATTTATTCAGAGTACTCCAATTTAAAAGAGAACACAGACCACAGGCATGAAGGGGAAAAAAAGACAAAAAAAGACTTGAACAGAGAACTTAAGATGAGGTAGAAATAAAAAATAGCTATACAAATGAAATAAATATTCAAAGGGCAGAAATTTTTACATAAATCACATTCAGTGCGTAAAATAAAATTCTCCATCTACTATGAGAGCTAGCCTTCTTGTTTGAAATTGAGTCTTCATAATAAAAGTGGTAGAAATTCTGATTCTGAATTCAGAAAACCCAAAGGATATGGAAAGTAGAAAAGAAATTTAATTGCCTTTTTACCAAAGTGTCCCTAAGCAATCGACATCATCCTTGGTAATTCTGGATCCCAAGCCAAAAAAACCTGAAGAACTGAGGAAGGCAAGAGGGAAGGACCAGGAGAAATGCTGTTATTCTAAACTTGAGGCCTCAGTGTGCTTGTAAGCCAGGTAAAAGACCTCCAGTATTGTAGACAATACCTCCAATACTGCCAATGTCTGTTTCTCAAAGAATTTTCACTTCACTGGGATCATAGAGGTAACTATTTTGATGGGAACAATGAGCTTCTTTCAAATCTCACTGGCTTTCCAGAGGAAAAAATAATCACCTAGTCCAGAGGTCAAGAACCAGATTAGTTTTTTAATAAACTGTTTTTTAGTAACATGATCCTAGCTCGGAAATTTAACTCTGCTTTTAAAAAACCATCTCTGATCTCTAGCTTTAGGACATGACAAATGAAAGTAAGGTCTAGTTTACTTTGAACAATTTCTTCTACAAGTATTGGGTGGAAAACCTCATCTTCTGCTAGTAATTTTCCTGGAGAACAAGGAAGGTTTATGTCCCCATGCTTCCTCTCTGGTGAGGCTACGCACAGCTTCCAAATAATTTCCCACCAATTCAAAGGAAAAAATTATTTCTGTGCATCTCAGCTCTCGAGGTACATGCTTAGTCTTGGGGTATATATGATTTACATATTTCTCAAGTAAAATGGTTATAAGCTGGTGGACACTCAGGCATACACCCACATCCCCCCTTCAAGGAAGGACGTGCTGCCCCAGCTACCAGGAGCATTGCAGCTCTCATCCCTGCTGTCAGCCCCTTCTGGAACTGCCTCAGCTGCAGAGAGCACTTCACTCAACGTCACTCTCCTTCCAGTGAGGGATGGATACAGGAGAATAAAGGCCTGGCCATCCCATCCCAACTCAGAACTACTCCAAAAGGTCATTCCAGCTCAGAGCTCCCCAGGGGGGATCGGCCAAGGCTGCCACTGAGCCTGCATCCCAGTTGGATTTCTCTCTCTTCCCAGTCCTGCTTCCTGCCCTCCTCTCCCTCAGAGGTGATCCCAAGGGCACTCCTCAATAAATCTGTTCACTAAACTCAGTCTCAGAGTCTACTTCCTGTAGGGAATCAACCTGCAAAATATAACGTAACTTTGAAAGTATGGTTATATTTACAAAGGAGAATTAAAACAAACAAAGAATACCTGTGGACTATGTACAATAATAACAAACTACCAGGAAGTTCCAAGGTTTAATAGATAAAGTAGTCTCTTGGGGTTGGCTACATTTTCACTCTTGTTTTCATAAAGGCTATATTTTCACTCTTGTTTTTGATTGTTCATCATATAAATATGTCTTCTGAAGTGATAAAATGCTGATAGGGTCTATCTTTGTTATCTCTAAAGCAGTAGAAGATAGCCTAAGAATGAAAATGGATGAAAATGATATACGAAGTCATTTTTATGGATCTCTGATCAAAAACTGAATTACATTTTAACTCAAATACTGAATTACGAAGCAAAATATGATGTGTTAAAGATTTCTGTGAAAGGTATTTCTTTTTAAAGTTTTTTAAAAAATATTTACTTATTAATTTATTTATTTTGGTTGTGCTGGTCTTAGTTGCAGCAGGTGGGCTCCTTAGTTGCAACACATGGACTCCTTAGTTGCGGTATGTGAACTCTTAGTTGCAGCGTGCATGTGGGATCTAGTTCCCTGACCAGGGATCGAACCTGGGCCCCCTGAATTGGGAGCGTGGAATCTTAACCACTGTGCCACGAGGGAAGTCCCGAAAGGTATTTTTTAAAAACAAATCTTGAAAAGGAAATTAAGAAAACAGTTTCATTTACAAGAATAATCCAAAAGAATAAAATATCCAGGCATAAATTTAACTGAGAAGGTAAAAGACTTGTACACAGAAAGCTATAAAACACTGCTGAAAGAAATTAAAGGGGACCTAAATAAATGGAAAGACACCCTGTGTTTTTGGATTGGAAGACTTAATATTGTTAAGTCTTAAAGTGATAAACAGATACAACGCAATCCCTATCAAAATTCCAATGGCCTATTTTGTAGAAATGGAAAAGTTGATTCTCAAATTCATATGGAACTGCAAGTGGCCCCAGATGGCCAAAACTGTGTTGAAAAAGAAGAACAAAGTTGGGGGAATCAGATTTCCTAATTTCAAAATGTACCATAAAGGTACAGTAGTCAAAACAGCGTGGTACTGGCATAAAGGTAAACATACAAGTCAATGGAATAGAATTTCAAGTCCAGAAACAAACCCTTACATTTATGATCAGTTGGTTCTGACAAAGGTGCCAAGAAAATTCAATGGGGAAGGAATAGTCTTTTTTTTGTGTGTGTGGTATGCGGGCCTCTCACTGCTGTGGCCTCTCCCGTTGCGGAGCACGGGCTCTGGACGCGCAGGTTCAGCGGCCATGGCTCACGGGCCCAGCCGCTCTGCGGCATGTGGGATCTTCCCAGACCGGGGCACGAACCCATGTCCCCTGCATCGGCAGGCAGACTCTCAACCACTGCACCACCAGGGAAACCCAGGAATAGTCTTTTTAAGAAATGGTGCTGGGACATCTGGATAGCCACATGTAAAAGAAAGAAGCTGGACCCCTACCTCACACCAGACACAGAAATTACCTCAAAATGGGTCAGAGAAATAAATGTAAGAGCCAAAACTATAAAACTTTAAAAGGAAACATAAGAGTAAATTCTTCATGACCTTGGGTTAGGCTAAGAGTTCTTAGACACAACACCAAAAGCATGAGCCATAAAAGAAGTAATTGATAAAGTCTCTGATAAGAGCCTTGCTTCCAGAATACACAAAGAACTCTACAGCTCCACAATAAGACTAAAAAATCCAACTAAAAATAAGCAAAAGACTTGAATAGACATTTCACCAAAAAAAGACTATGAATGGCTAATACGCACATGAGAAGATGCTCAACATCATTACCCACTAGGGAAATACAAAACAACAATAGGATACCACTCCATACTCACTAAAATTGATATAATAAAAAGACAGACAATACCAAGTATTGATGATGATGTGAAGAAGCCAGACCTCTCATTGCTGATGGAAATGTAAAACGGTACAGCCACCTTGAACATTATTTTCATAGTTTCTTACAAAGTCAAACATATATTTACTATATGATCCAGCAATTCCATTCCTAGGTATCTACCCAAGAGGAATGAAGACATATTTGCAACACAAAGACTTGTACTTGAATGTTTATAGCAACATTATGAATAATAACCAAAAAGTGGAGACAATCCAAATGTCCATCAACTGGGGAATATATAAATACAACGTGTAATATCCATACACTAGAGTACTTTTCAGCAATAAAAAAGAACTACTGATACTTGCTACATCATGGGTGAACCTCACAAACATCATGCTAAGTGAAAGAAACTAGATGCAAAAGACCACATTATTGTATCCTTCCATTTCTATGAAAAGTCCTGAAAAGGTAAATCTATAACACATAAAGCAAATTAGTGGTTGCTTGGGGCTGGGATGGGAACAGGCATTGTCTGGAAACAAGTATATTTTGGGGTGATGAAAATGCTCTAAAACTGGGTTGTAGTGATGGCTGCACAACTCTTAAAAAAATCACTGAATTGTGTGTACACAGGTGCATTTTACGGTATGTCAATTATACCTAAATAAAGAGTTTAAAAAACCCCCCTGGAACACGAGGCTATGAGCATCAGCTGAAAAAGAGGTCAGCACAAAAGGTGATACCGCGTTGCCGAAGAACAGAAGGGCCGAGAAGGGCTGCAGGTCTGGTCGAGCCCAAAGCCTAGAGATTGGCTTCCCATACTTTACATCCCTGCAAAGCAACTGCTCCTAGAAATGGCAGCAAATGTAGCCATCTGTGATGGCTACTTTTGTGTGTCAACTTGACCGGCCACAGGGTGCCCAGATTAAACATTATTTCTGGGTGTGTCTGTGAGGGTGCCTCTGAATGAGATTAGCATCTGGGTCAGTGGACTCAGTCAAGTAGACCGCCCTCCCCACTGTGGGTGGGCACCACCCAATCCACCGAGGCCTGACCAGGACACAAGGCAGAGGAAGGAGGAATTTGCCCTCTTTCTCTTGCCTAACTGCTTGATCTGGGACACCTCATCTCATCTTCTCTCATCTACACCATTGGCTCCCCTGGTTCTCAGGCCTTTGGACTTAAACCAAATTACACCACTGGCTTTCCTGGGTCTGCAGCCTGCGGATGGTAGACTGTTGGGCTTCTCAGCCTCCATAATTATGTGAGGTAATTCCTCATAATAAATATCTCTATCTCCCTCTTTCTATATCTCCAATTGGCTCTGTTTCTCTATAGCAGGGGTCCCCAACCCCTGGGCCGCAGACCGGTACCAGTCCATGGCCTGTTAGGAACCAGGCGGCCACGCAGGTGAGCGGCAGGCAAGCGAGTGAAGCTTCGTCTGCCGCTCCCCACCTCTCCCCACCTCTCCCCACCGCTCGCATTACTGCCTGAACCATTACTCACATTACCACCTGAACCACCACCCCTGCCCCCGTCCGTGGAAAAACTGTCTTCCACGAAACTGGTCCCTGGTGCCAAAAAGGTTGGGGAACTGCTACTCTATAGAACCCTGGCTAATACACTATCCCTCTACCAAATGAAGCCGAGTTCCATTCATTATCAGGCACAATTCTAGAAACATAAAATACTACCTGAAGACAGAGATCTCAAAGCATCTTGGTTTCCATGTATTCATAAATCTGCATGTTCAGTGTGTGGCATTTAATCTGTACCTGACTCACAGGACTTTATAATTCACCAACTACAACTATGTTGTATCTCTCTTTCTTAAAGCTATCCAATTATCACAGACCCACAATTCATCAGATTTTCTCTCAAAACCTCTGGTGTTACACGATCCATACCCCTGCTTCCAAGCAGCATTACCTTCATGCATATGGAGGGGACAAGTGAACAAACTCTTCTTAAATGTCAGCTGATTTACTTTGACATTCTATTTCAATGTTTAATCACCATTACTTGTGAGATGTCCATTCTGCTGACCCCAACCTTTTTTCAGTTTGCCCTACTTCCATGACATCTGGAGTAGAAGTAACGGCTTCCCTGCTTCCTGAAAAGGGACAACATTTGAAAATGACCACGAACAATACCTCCTGAGGTTTGCTTCCCTTCAACTTTTCCTCTTAGGTGCTATTTTCAACGCTTCCAGTCACCTCTGGTCCTTTATTTTGTTCTCCTGAATGCTCTAAATTTTCATACCCCATCAAGCATGACAACCAGTCCTGGGCACAGAATTCTAAAGTAATGCCAAATACAGCAGGGAGATTCATTGCCAAATCGTTTAGGATAAGTTTCTTCCTAAAAAAACAAACAAAACAAACAAAAGCCTAGGGAGAATGATGCTGCGGTAGAATTACCGAGAATGTGAAGGAATTCCTGGGTGTTTAGACAAGGGAGAACATACCAGAAGGGAGGGCATGTAGTAGACTGGTAACAGAATGACACTAAGTCTCCCCGAGAACAGGATTTGTAGACTCCGACACAACTAACAGTCAGGATGTAAAAATAAAGAGTTTTCTTCCTTGCACCTTGCCTGAATGTAATTCTTGTTTTAAGGAATAACTGTTTCCTAGACATTCCTTGTATTAAACCCAAGTTACGTCTTTTCACTTGTACAACAAATATGGAACATGGACAATGAGTGCTGGAAGTTACCTATGAACAAACGCCAGAGTTCAACCTTTTCATTTTACTGCCGAGGGCACTGAGGACTGGGGTGGGGGATGGAATGACTGCCTGAAGTTACTAAGAGACAGAGCCGGGACTACACCCTGTGCCTCCCAGCCTCAGGCCCAATCCCCTTTGACTGGATTCCTGTCTCCAAGAAGGAGGTAATTTAAGAAATCAAGATCTAGAAAGAACAGGAAAGAGCCCATAAGTGGGCAGTATTAGCATGTAAATGGGACAAAATGAAGCGACAAATCTTCCCATTTCTTTTCCCAAGAAAACCACCTTGATGCCTTATTTTCAGGTCAGCTTATTAAACCCACACTCCAGTGGTAATGACATAAACTGTATTTGTTTTCTTCCTAGAATTTCATCCTCGGGCTTGGAGGAGGAGAGTCAAGGCTTCCACCTCCGGCAGGGAGCCCTGCCTGGGTCCTGGGGAAGCCTGGACCCCCGCGGCTGCAGGGTGGGACCTTCTGTGGAGGGGGGGGGCGTCACGCCACGCTCCGGCTCCCCTGCGGAGGGCGCCTTCGGGAGACCTCTACCTCCTGGGCCCTTTTCTCCCTCTCCCTCTGGGAACTCCAACTGGAAAGAGGCAAGAGGCTCTGCCCTTCTAGAAGGGTCAGTGGCTGAGGGCCAAAGGAAAGGGAAGAAAGAACTGTCCTTAGTCTAGGTCACAATCTCTCGGAGGATGGGCAGGTTTTTTTTTGGGGGGGGGGGCATTCAAAGGTACAGGATAACCGTGGCACTATTTCCAAGGACATGATCTTATTTGAATGTTTTTAGGGTGGGGGAGGGTTTCATGATACAAGTCAAACCAAAACGGTGTTATCACTACGTCACTGCAGGAACTTTTAAGTCAAATCAGGAGACTCAAGAACATAAATGGAAAGAAGTGGAATTCCATCCGCTTCTTTTCAGCTCGTGGCAGGGAACTCTGGGCTAGGCTCCAAACTTAACTCCCGTACAAGTTTATGTCTCTTTGTTGTGAGGGAAACTTTGGTGGGAAGTATGGAGGCACTGGCTCCAGCAGAAAGAACCCTGGTGGTCCATAGGAACACCGACCCAGCTCAGAAGACAGGCTCAAAGTCCTAGTGTGTAACGAAGAAAAAGTACACCTGCCTGACCTTGCCCTCTGCCCTGCACCCTGGGCAGCTGAGTGGGGCTGATCCAGCTGGCAGCTTGAGGGGTAGGGGTTTCTAGGTGCCCCCCTTAGAAACACAACCAACAGGTACAATTAGACATCACTTGGCTATCTGTGGGATTTTCAGGCAAGCATTTTATATGATTACATTCACAAAGTTAAAGATCTGAAAATACAATACTTACTGTGTTTTTTTGAGTTACTATATCCTGAAAAGAAAAGATAGGATCAATACAGCTTTTTTGCAAAACAGTTAATTTCCATAAGCACTAGTAAGCACTCTGTCCCCATGCCATCAATTGGCACCCATTTTAGAGCAAGAGTTAATCATTGGAAACCTCCCCCTGTAAAAAGCTTCAAAAAGAATGGGTCTCTAAGAAATGTAAAATTCATGTTCTAAGGAAAATTTATCATGATTGGTTAGCTTTGGAATTCCTGGGGGACATATATGGTTATAAGGATTTCCCCATAGCAATGGCAATGCTTCTGTCCAAAGATATTTTGAGATTCAAGTTCAGGGCTCTGAATGCCCTGCACCTCGCCTTCTCAGTGACAGCAGTGAAGCGCATGGGCAGCCCATGGTAACGTTGGGCCTGGAGCCATTTCTTGAGTCATCAGTGTGAAGGCTGCAGGCCACACCCCGCCCAAGTCAGTCTTCCTACAGAAGGGGTGTTGCTGATAGGATTCCTGACACCTCACTATAGGTATTATGTTTATATATATTCACTATAGGAATTTTCAAACTCAAACTCAATGACAACAATTTTAGTCGGTTAACTTAGCATAATGGTTATGCAGCCCTTGACTGTATCATTTATGCGCTGCAAGCCATTTGCTGAAAAAAGAAAACATAAGTAAACAGCTGTCCCCGTAAAATGTGTTTTACGTGTTCTGAGATTTCTATTTTCTGACAAGTGCAGATCGCTTCTTCTGGTGTCAGATATAACTGAGTACCCATTTCTGTTTTAGGAAGTATTCTTCCATATCATTAAAAATTAAAACTTATCTAGGTCATGGGACTTTCCAGAGGAGTTCACTAACGCACAAATGAGAAAAGAAATTTATTGAATTGGGAAAAAATACATTCTAGTTTCATGTTCCTCATCAAAATACAGCTTAATAATCTACCCTTTCACATCTTCTAATTCTAAATATTTCTAAGCATAACCACTTTAGTGAATATCAGTAAAAGAAAAAAATCTAAATATCTAAAGTAATTTAGATTGGTTTATAGCCTTTTGGGAAACTATTTTACAACGTAAAGTATAATAGCAAAACAGTTTCTTCTTCCACTGTCACACGAATGACTCTTAAAATACAGCACTGTGCTAGGATGAGAGAGGACACACCTATATAAGGTGTATGTGATATATTAACACATAAAGGTTACACATCTGAGATAGGCAGTATTTCTACCAGGAAATAATCCCCAATTGTTACAGAACCCAGAAACATCTGGTTAATATCAGACCTTAAGAAACACAAACAAAAACGTCCAATTTGCCATCACAAAATTGTGTCATTTATATACTAGTGACTTTTAATGCTAAGGCAGCTGAACATTTAGAAATGACGTCCATGAAAGCTAACTCTGAACCACTGGTTCTCACCTCTGGCTGCACATTTGGGAGGTTAAAAAAAATCCCCTAGAGATTGTGACATAATTGACCTTGGTGTGGCCTGGGTACTGGGATATTTACAAACCCCCCAAATGATTCTAAAGTGCAGTCAAGGTTGAGTAACACTGCTGTAAACAAACTAATCTTTTATTCCTGAAATGATTTAACATAGACCAGGATTTCCTGACTAATGTTAAGATATTAAGCAATATTAATATTAGCTAAATTTTGTAACAACTCACATCTGACCTTCACATTTTACAAACAGGAGCATTTTAAAAAGTACTGTTATCCAACAAAGCTTGTATCAAATTTGCAAAATACATTTAAAAATTCTCAATAATTACTGAGCTGTGTATGAACACACAAGTTTTCAGTTTTGCTTGGCTTTAAACTGGGGAGAAAAAATGACAGATTAAATACTGATTACATTTGTGCTAAACGTTTCTACCCATTTTGGTAACTGTTAAGCATCTTCCTATTATTATCCAAGTTGAGATTTTTTTTTTTTTAATGTGCAGGTTTGGATCAAATTGCCCAATAGAGGATTCAAAGTGCTGTGTTTGCTTCAACAGAAACTAACAGGAGTTTTTGCCTTCACCTCCCCACTGAGCTTAGAAATATTCAAGTTGCCTGCAAACGCACATCTCTAGCACATACGCTCACACAGAAGCCAGGAAGTCACCTGTGTGAGCTAGAACCTTGGGGTGGGAAGGAAGGAACTGCACGAGCAAATCTTTCTTGTTTTTCTCCAACCTCCTCTCCTACATGTACATTTCAAATGAACACACAATACTGCTTTCCCCAAACAAAGTATTCAGGAGAAGGCGAACAATACTCTTTACCTTCAATGAAAGAGCAGTGTCAGCATCGGTGTCGTGGTACAGGATCACATTATTGGCCATGTCAAAGCTTTCACGGACTCCAAGATGGTAGAAGAGGGAAGGCTGTCTGGAGACATCGCTCATGTCCACCACGGCAACATCTGAGATGAACAAGGAGGGGACAAGGTCGGGGGAGAGAGAGGTCATCTACTTAATCTACTTTGTGATGATCGCCAACGGGGAGCTGCTGCAATTTGTATTTCTATCATCAGCCTTTCAGGTAAAGCAGAAGTAAGGAATGATTTGATTAAAATTACCCCCATGAACTGCAGAAGAAAAGCTGAACAGGAATAAAAACTAAAAACCAAAAAACTCTTCCTTCTTCAAAGTGCTGAGAACATAGTCTCACTTAAAAATTGCTGGTGGATTTATTTTAAATGTTATTTTTATTAGGAAATTTATCTTATCCAAAGAATGTATTTAGCTTATATATAAAGTATTAAGTATAATGAAATAAAAAACCATGCACCCACCATGCAGCCCAAGACACAAAGCGCTATCTGTACTGTCAGAGCTCCATATGCCTCCTCGTAATCACATCTCTCCCTCCCGCCCAGAGAACGCCTCCATCCTGATCTCTGCATTTATCAGTTCCCTGCATATATCTGTATATGCATATTATATATTATTATAATTATGAATTCCTAAACAGCATATTGTTTAGTTTTGTATGTCTTTGAACTTTATATAAATAGTATCATACTGTATATATTCTCTGACTTGCTGGTTTTTGGTGTGAAACAACCAACTTGTATGTCTAGCTCTAAGTTCATGCATTTTCACTTCAGCACATGATTTCTTCTTTTCCTATTTCAAACTGTTGTAATGAACATTCCCGCACCACGCTCCTGGTTCATATGTCGCCATCAACTGGACGGCACAGATCACATGCCCGTGGAGTTGTGTCCTAGAGAGACTTTAATCAAAGAGGGGTGGGATAGGGAGGGTGGGAGGGAGGGAGACGCAAGAGGGAAGAGATATGCGAACATACGGATATGTATAACTGAGTCACTTTGTTATAAAGCAGAAACTAACACACCATTGTAAAGCAATTATACTCCAATGAAGATGTAAAAAACAAAACAAAACAGAGGGGCAACACAGAGCATCAATAAAGAACAAACTTAAATTTGCCTAGTAGCATTGGACACCATTTCAAGTCTAGTTATTTTCAAGAGAGTATCAGAGCTCCAAGTTTGACTGGACTTTGTCCACGATGTACAGCAGAAATTTGGGGAAATAGTGCCCAAACTTATGCTTGTGCTGCTCTGACCTCACAGGAAGTTACTGAAAATCCCAATGAAACAGAACAGAGGCGAGGTGAATAGGGACGTGAAGACACAAAAAGGCAGAGAGATGCTACCTCGGCACCAGGCACCACTGGGAGACCTGAGACCGAGCCCTGGCAAGTCCTGGGTGGGCCTTTTTACTCCCTAATTTATGGGTTGTCTGCTCCACGCCAGGCACTGTGCTTGGTGCCAGGGACAGAAGTGTGAACAAGGCATAATCCCTTTCCTCAAAACCATGCTTGATACAACGGAGGCGACGGGAAGGAAGCAGTGGTTAGAATCAGGGTAAGGAAGGCTAAGATGAGGGGAACAGTGACAGAGGCACCCCTGGGGGGGGGCACCGAACCCACACTCGGCTGGAGGGCAGTCAGGGAAGGCTGAAAGCATGTGACCTGTCTGGAGCCTGAGGGTCCATGTGAGGCAGGAAAACTGGGGAGAGGATGGGCGGATGGAAAGGGAGGGAAAAAGCATTGTAGGAAGAGAAGGCAGCAGGTGCAAGCCAGCGGTCAGGGGCGTGTACACGTTGGGGCCACTGCAAATCATTTCACAGGACCAGGACACCTAAGAAGATGAACCTGGAAGGGTTAGTAGGTGCCAGACAGGTGAAGGCGTCTGAAGGCCATGTTAGGGGGGCTGGACACTAGCTTGAGACAGTGGGAAACCTATGGAAGGGTGTGGGGTTTCTTTTGGTTTTTTTATTTTCATTATGGAAAATTACAAACATATATGTAAAAGTAAACAGAATAGTATAATGGAACCCCTGTAGCCCCCACTTCCCTCAACAATTATCAACTCAGCCAGCCTTGTTTCATCTCTACTGCCAACCACACCATCCCCTTCCATATCATTTTGAGACAAATCCCCGGTATCCTATAATTTCATCTCCAAATACTTCAGTATGTTTCGTTAAAAGAACTCAAAGAAAAAAAAAAAACAAATAACCATAGCATCAATGTCTCATCATTATTTAAAAAAAAATAATCATGAAGGGCTTAAACAGCAGACTATCATATCCAAATTCACCCTTTAGAGGTTATTGCTCAAGAAAGGACAAATGTATATACTGAGGAAACGCTTTTTACAACCCAGCCTGGTTAATTTATCTCAAATGGATACCTGGTCCCCAGAGACATCTGCTCAGCTTCGAAACCACACTGCAGCTGAATAAATGAGACGTTCTGCCCACATGAGTTTTCCCTGGACTCTATTACCTTCTCAAATGAAAAAGAATGTGTTTCCTACTGATGTTATTAGGAAATGGCAACACAGATGCTAATTCCAAGGCCGTGGGGACTTCTAGAATTAGTTAACAAAGGACAGGAAGCAAATGGAGGAAGCCAAAGGAGAGTGGTGGGAAGGGGCAGAGCAGGGATGAAGGACCGCAGCCCCCAATCATACAGACCGTTTTCACAGGAAACCTGCAACTTGGTGGAGTAGCTTGTAGCCAAGTAGATTAAATTTTAATCTGGTGACATGAGTTCCTGCTCTCCTCTGCCCTCGCAATGTTCTGTGCTGAGACGTGTACACTCGCCTCACCACGTCCACCAAGGAGCCCCTCCGTGGCTCCACCAAGGGTCGGGATGGAGATTTTTCTTGGTGCCTCATTAAAACAGGACAGACTGAAGCAAGATGGCTACTGAGTGACTCGGGGGGAAATGCTGGACGCGTGCTGGATTCCAGCCCTGAGGAGGACGGCACGGGACTTTATCACGCTACCTCAGAAAGGAAATCCTATTCAAAAGGCATGATTGGGCAAAGCTTTGGCACAGTGACCTGCTAAGGAAAAAAGGGCAGAAACAAAGACATGTTTGCTGGAAAATGGGCAAGATAGTTTCACGTCATCTTACTTAATCTTTGCAACGACACTCTGAGTACTCCCCAGTCCCGGAGCGCGCAAGGGCCGCTGTGCCTTCACGCCCATGCCGGGGGCTGGTGGCCAGCACGCCGAGGAAAGAGGCAGCAAGCATCCAAGCTAGTAACAGCCACGCAGTTCCGGAAAAGACGGTGGAGGAGCCCGACTTGAGCTCGTCTTCTCTCACAACACCACCAAAACCACAAGTAACTGCTGAACAACCACTGACAAAAAAGACTGGAAGCTACCAAAAAAGACTTTTTACACTCGAAGACAAAAAAGAAGCCACAGTGAGATGGTAGGAAGGGCACTTTCGGAACATAATCAAATCCCATACCCACCAGACGGACAACCCACAAACTGGAAGATAATTATATCGCAGAGGTCCTCCCATAAGAGTGAGAGTCCTGAGCCTCTGAGTGAGGGCTCAGAGACCTCTGGGACAACACTAAATGCACCAACATTTGCATCATAGGTGTCCCAGAAGGAATAGAGAGAAAGGGCCTGAGAAAATATATGAAGAGATTATAGCCGAAAACTTCCCTAACATGAGAAAGAAAACATTCAACTTAAGTCCAGGAAGTGCAGAGAGTCCCATACAAGATAAACCAAGGAGGAACACACCGACACACATATTAATCAAACTGACAAAAATTAAAGACAAAGAAAAAATATTAAAAGCAAGAAGGGAAAAGTGGGCTTCCCTGGTGGCGCAGTGGTTGAGAGTCTGCCTGCCGATGCAGGGGACACGGGTTCGTGCCCCGGTCCCACATGCCATGGAGCGGCTGGGCCCGTGAGCCATGGCCGCTGAGCCTGCGCGTCCGGAGCCTGTGCTCCACAACGGGAGAGGCCACAACAGTGATAGGCCCATGTACAGCAAAAAAAAAAAAAAAAAAAAAAAAAAAGAAGGAAAAAGTGACAAGTAACATACAAGGGAATCCCCATAAGGGTATCAGCTGATTTTTCAGCAGAAACTCTGCAGGCCAGAAGGGAATGGCACGATATATTTAAAGTGATGAAAGGGAAAAACCTACAACCAAGAATATTCTACCCAGCAAGGCTCTCATTCAGATTCAACGGACAAATCAAAAGTTTTACAGACAAGTAAAAGCTAAGAGAATTCAGCACCACCAAACCAGCTTTACAACAAATTCTAAAGGAACTTCTCTAGGTGGGAAAAAAAAAGGCCAAAACGAGAATCAAGAAAATTACAAATGGGGCTTCCCTGGTGGCGCAGTGGTTGAGAGTTCGCCTGCCAATGCAGGGGACACGGGTTCACGCCCCGGTCCGGGAGGATCCCGCGTGCAGCGGAGCGGCTGGGCCCGTGAGCCATGGCCGCTGGGCCTGTGACTCCGGAGCCTGTGCTCCGCAACGGGAGAGGCCACGACAGTGAGAGGCCTGCATACCGCAAAAAAAAAAAAGAAAAAAAAGAAAATTACAAATGGTAAAGCTCACCAATAAAGGCAAACATAAAGTAAAGGTAGGAAATCATCCCCACACAAATATGGTATCAAAACCAGCAATCATAAGAAAAGGAGAGTACAAATGCAGGATATTGGAAGTGCACTTGAAATTAAGAGACCAGCAACTTAAAACCATCTTGTACATATACACACTGCTATATCAAAACCTCATGGGAGGGACTTCCCTGGTGGTCCAGTTGGTAAGACTCCGCACTCCCAATGCAGGAGGCCAGGCCTCAATCCCTGGTCAGGGAACTAGATCCCACAGGCATGATGCAACGAAGAGTCCACATACCGCAACTAAAGACCCTGCATGCCACAAATAAGACCTGGTGCAGCCTAAATAAATAAATAAATATTAAAAAAAATAAACCTCGTGGGAACCACAAACCAAAAATCTACAATAGGTACACATACAAAAAAGAAAAAGCAATCTAAACACAACACTAAAGACAGACATCAAATCACAAGAGAACAAAAGACGAAGGAAAGAAAAAAAAGACCTTGAAAAACAAATCCAAAACAATGAACAAAATGGCAGTAAGAACATTCCTATTGATAATTACCTTAACCATAAATGGATTAAATGCTCCAACCAAAAGACACAGACTGGCTGAATGGATACAAAAACAAGACCCGTATATATGCTGTCTACAAGAGATCCACTTCAGATCTAGGGACACATACAGACTGAAACTGAGGGGATGGAAAAAGGTATTCCATGCAAATGGAAATCAAAGGAAAGCTGGAGTAGCAATACTCATATCAGATGAAATAGACTTTAAAATAAAGAATGCTACAAGAAACAAAGAAAGACACTAAACAATGATCAAGGGATCAATCCAGGAAGATAACAACTGTAAATATATATGCACCCAACACAGGAGTATCTCAGTATGTAAGGCAAATGCTAACAGCCATAAAGGAGAAACCAACAGTAACACAATGGTGGGGGACTTTAACACCTCACTTTCATCAATGGACAGATCATCCAGACAGAAAATCAACAAGGAAACACAGGCCTTAAATGATATGTTAGACCAGATGGATTTAATTGATATTTATAGAGCATTCCATCCAAAAGCAGGAGTATACACTTTTTTCTCAAGTACACATGGAATATTCTCCAGGACAGATCACATGCTGGGCCACAAATCAAGCCTCAGTAAATTTAAGGAAACAGAAATCATATCAAGTATCTTTTCCGAGCACAATGCTTTGAAATTAGAAATCTATTACAGGACAAAAACTGTAAAAATACAACACATGGAGGCTAAACAATATGCCACTAAACAACCAATGGATCACTGAACAAAGAGGAATTCGAAAACTACCTAGAGACAAATGACAACGAGAACACAACAGTCCAAAACCTATGGGATGCAGCAAAAGCAGTTCTAAGAGGGAAGTTTACAGCGATACAAGCCTACCTTAGGAAACAAGAAAAATTTCAAATAAATGACCTAACCTTACACATAAAGCAACTAAAGAAAGAAGAACAAACAAAACCCAAAGTTAGTAGAAGGAAAGAAATCATAAAGATCAGAGCAGAAATAAATGAAATAGAGATGAAGAAAACAATAGAAAAGATCAATAAAACTAAAATCTGGTTCTTTGAGAAGACAAACAAAATTGACAAACCTTTAGCCAGACTCATCAAGAAAAAAAAGAGAACTCAAATCAATAAAATTAGAAATGAAAAAGGAGAAGTTACAACTGACACCACAGAAATACAAAGGATCATAAGAGACTACTACAAACAACCATATGCCAATAAAATGGGTAACCTAGAAGAAACTGACAAATTCCTAGAAAGATACAACCTTCCAAGACTGAACCAGGAAGAAACAGAAAATATGAACAGACCAATCACAAGTACTGAAATTTAAACAGTGATTTAAAAGCTTCCAAAAGGGACTTCCCTGGTGGTCCAGTGGTATAGAATCCTCCCTCCAATGCAGGGCATGGGGATTTGATCCCTGGTCGGGGAACTAAGATCCCACATGCCACAGGGCTACTAAGCCTGGGCACCACAACTACTGAGCTAGCGCGCCTCAACAACACACCCCACGTGCTGCAAACTACAACAGCCCATGCGCCCTGCAGCCCGCGTGCCGCAGCGAGAGAGAAAACCTGCACTCCACAACTAGAGAGAAGCCCACACGCCACAACGAAGAGCACACGCCACAACAAAAGATCCCATACGCCTCAACTAAGACCTGACGCAGCCAAAAATAATAATAATAAAGAAAATAAAACAAACAAAAAAAATAAAAGCTTCCAACAAACAAAAGTCCAAGACCAGATGGCGTCACAGGTGAATTCTATCAAACATTTAGAGAAGAGTTAACAGCTATCCTTGCGAAACTCTTCCAAAAAACTGCAGAGAAAGGAACTCTGCTCATTCTATGAGGCAACCATCACCTGGATACCAAAACCAGACAAAGATACCACAAGAAAAAAAAAATTACAGGCCAATATCACTGATGAACACAGATGCAGAAATACTCAACAAAATACTACCAAACCGAATCCAACAATACATTAAAAGGATCATACACTATCACCAAGTAGGATTAATCCCAGGGATGCAAGGATTCCTCAATATCCTCAAATCAATCAGTGTGATACACCACATTAACAAACTGAAGAATATACGGCTTCAAGATGGCAGAAGAGTAAGACGCGGAGATCACTGTCCTCCCCACAAATACATCAGAAATACATCTACGTGTGGAACAACTACTACAGAACACCTACTGAACACTGGCAGAAGACCTCAGACCTCCCAAAAGGCAAGAAACTCCCCACGTACCTGGGTAGGGCAAAAGAAAAAACAGAGAAAAAAGAATAGGGATGGGACCTGCACCAGTGGGAGGGAGCTGTGAAGGAGGAAAGGTTTCCACACACTAGGAAGGCCCTTCGCGGGCGGTGACTGTGGGTGGCGGAAGGGGAAGCTTTGGAGCCACGGAGGAGAGCACAGCAACAGGGTGCGGAGTGCAAAACAGGGAGATTCCCGCACAGAGGATCGGTGCCGACCAGCACTCACCAGCCCTGCTCACCCGCTGGGGCGGGCAGGGAGCTGAGCCTCGGGCTTCGGAGGTCCGATCCCAGGGAGAGGACTGGGGTTGGCGGCGTGAACACAGCCTGAAGGGGGCTAGTGCGCCACAGCTAGCTGGGAGGGAGTCCGGGAAAAAGTCTGGAGCTGCCGAAGAGGCAAGAGACTTTTTCTTGCCTCTTTGCTTCCTGGTGCGCGAGGAGAGGGGATTCAGAGCGCAGCTTAAAGGAGCTCCAAAGACGGGTGCGAGCCGCGGCTATCAGCGCGGACCCCAGAGACGGGCATGAGACGCTAAGGCTGCTGCTGCCGCCACCAAGAAGCCTGTGTGTAACTTCACGCCGGCCTCTGCCGCCGCAGGTTCGCCCCGCACTACGTGCCCCTCCCTCCCACCGGCCTGAGTGAGCCAGAGCCCCCGAAGCAGCTGCCCCGTTAACCCCGTCCTGTCTGAACAAAGAACAGATGCCCTCAGGTGACCTACATGCAGAGGCGGGGCCAAACCCAAAGCTGAACCCTGGGAGCTGTGCGAACAAAGAAGAGAAAGGGAAATCTCTCCCAGCAGCCTCAGGAGCAGCGGATTAAATCTCCACAATCAACTTGATGTACCCTGCATCTGTGCAATACATGAATAGACAACGAATCATCCCAAATTGAGGAGGTGGACTTTGGGAACAACGATATATATTTTTTTCCCCTTTTTCTCTTTTTGTGAGTGTATATATGTATGCTTCTGTGTGTGATTTTGTCTGTATAGCTTTGCTTTTACCATTTGTCCTAGGGTTCTGTCAGTCCATTTCTGTTTGTTTGTTTTTTAGTGCAGTTTTTAGCACTTGTTATCATTGGTGGATTTGTTTTTTGGTTTGGTTGCTCTCTTCTTTTTTTAATTACCTAAAATTTTTTTTACTAATTATTTTTTATTTTAATAACTTTATTTTATTTTACTTTATTTTATTTTACTTTATTTTATCTTCTTCTTTCGTTCTTTCATTTTTTTCCTCCCTTTTATTCTGAGCTGTGTGGAGAACAGGCTCTTGGTGCTCCAGCAAGGTGTCAAGGGCTGTGCCTCTGAGGTGGGAGAGCCAAGTTCAGGACACTGGTCCACAAAAGACCTCCCAGCTCCACGTAATATCAAATGGTGAAAATCTCTGAGAGATCTCCATCTCAACGCCAAGAGCCAGCTTCACTCAACGAACAGCAAGCTACAGTGCTGGACACCCTATGCCAAACAACTAGCAAGACAGGAACACAACCCCATCCATTAGCAGAGACGCTGCCTAAAATCATAATAAGGCCACAGGCACCCCAAAACACAACACCAGACGTGGACCTGCCCACCAGAAAGACAAGATCCAACCTCATACACCAGAACACAGGCACTAGTCCCCTCCACCAGGAAGCCTACACAACCCACTGAACCAACCTTACCCACTGGGGACAGACACCAAAAACAACGGGAACTACGAACCTGCAGCCTGCGAAAATGAGACCCCAAACACAGTAAGATAAAAAAACGAGAAGACAGAAACACACAGCAGATGAAGGAGCAATGCAAAAACCCACCAGACCTAACAAATGAAGAGGAAGTAGGCAGTCTACCTGAAGAAGAATTCAGAATAATGACCGTAAAGATGATCCAAAATCTTGGAAACAGAATGGAGAAAATACAAGAAACGTTTAACAAGGAAATAGAAGAACTAAAGAGCAAACAAACAGTGATGAACAACACAATAAATGAAATGAAAAATACTCTAGATGGGATCAATAGCAGAATAACTGAAGCAGAAGAACGGATAAGTGACCTGGAAGATAAAATAGTGGAAATAACTACTGCAGAGAAGAATAAAGAAAAAAGAATGAAAAGAATTGAGGACAGTCTCAGAGACGTCTGGGACAACATTAAACACACCAAAATTCGAATTATAGGGGTCCCAGAAGAAGAGAAAAAGAAAGGGACTGAGAAAATATTTGAAGAGATTATAGTTGAAAACTTCCCTAATATGGGAAAGGAAATAGTTTATCAAGTCCAGGAAGCACAGAGAGTCCCATACAGGATAAATCCAAAAAGAAACACGCCAAGACACATATTAATCAAACTACCAAAAATTAAATACAAAGAAAAAATATTAAAAGCAGCAAGGGAAAAACAACAAATAACACACAAGGGAATCCCCATAAGATTAACAGCTGATCTTTCAGCAGAAACTCTGCAAGCCTGAAGGGGGTGGCAGGACATATTTAAAGTGATGAAGGAGAAAAACCTACAACCAAGATTACTCTACCCAGCAAGGATCTCATTCACATTTGACCTTTACAGACAAGCAAAAGCTAAGAGAATTCAGCACCACCAAACAGGCTTTACAACAAATGCTAAAGGAACTTCTCTAGGCAGGAAACACAAGAGAAGGAAAAGACCTACAATAACAAACCCAAAACAATTAAGAAAATGGGAATAGGAACATACATATCAATAATTACCTTAAATGTAAATGGATTAAATGCTCCAGCCAAAAGACACAGATTGGCTGAATGGATACAAAAACAAGACCCATGTATATGCTATCTACAAGAGACCCACTTCAGACCTAGGGACACATACAGACTGAAAGTGAGGGGATGGAAAAAGATATTCCATGCAAATGGAAACCAAAAGAAAGCTGGAGTAGCAATTCTCATATCAGACAAAATAGACTTTAAAACAAAGACTATTACAAGAGACAAGGATGGACATTACATAATGATCAAGGGATCAATCCAAGAAGAAGATATAACAATTGTAAATTTTGATGCACCCAACATAGGAGCACCTCAATACATAAGGCAAATGCTAACAGCCATAAAAGGGGATACTGACAGGAACACAAACACAGTAATGGACTTTAACACCACACTTTCACCAACGGACAGACCATCCAAAATGGAAATACATAAGGAAACACAAGCTTTAAATGATACATTAAACAAGATGGACTTAATTGATATTTATAGGACATTCCATCCAAAAACAACAGAATACACATTCTTCAAAAGTGCTCATGAAATAGTCTCCACGACAGATCATACTGTGGGTCAGAAAATCAAGCCTTGGTAAATTTAAGAAAATTGAAATTGTATCAAGTATGTTTTCGGACCACAACGCTATGAGACTAGATATCAATTACAGGAAAACATCTGTAAAAAATACAAACACATGGAGGCTAAACAATACACTACTTAATAACCAAGAGATCACTGAAGAAATCAAAGAGCGAATCAAAAAATACCTAGAAATGACAATGAAAACACGACGACCCAAAACCTATGGGATGCAGCAAAAGCAGTTCTAAGAGGGAAGTTTATAGCAATACAATCCTACCTTAAGAAACAAGAAACATCTCAAATAAACAACCTAACCTTACACCTAAAGCAATTAGAGAAAGAAGAACAAAAAACCCCCAAAGTTAGCAGAAGGAAAGAAATCATAAAGATCAGATCAGAAATAAATGAAAAAGAAATGAAGGAAACGATAGCAAGGATCAGTAAAACTAAAAGCTGGTTCTTTGAGAAGATAAACAAAATTGATAAACCATTAGCTAGACTCAGCAGGAAAAAGGGAGAAGACTCACATCAATAGAATTAGAAATGAAAAAGGAGAAGTGACAACTGACACTGCAGAAATACAAAGGATCATGAGAGATTACTACAAGCAACTATATGCCAATGAAATGGACAACCTGGAAGAAATGGACAAATTCTTAGAAATGAACAAACTTCCGAGACTGAACCAGGAAGAAATAGAAAATATGAACAGACCAAACACAACCACTGAAATTGAAACTGTGATTAAAAATCTTCCAACAAACAAAAGCCTAGGACCAGATGGCTTCGCAGGCGAATTCTATCAAACATTTATAGAAGAGCTAACACCTATCCTTCTCAAACTCTTCCAAAATGTAGCAGAGGGAGGAACACTCCCAGACTCCTTCTATGAGGCCACCATCACCCTCATATCAAAACCAAAGATGTCACAAAGAAAGAAAACTACAGGCCAATATCATCGATGAACATAGATGCAAAAATCCTCCACAAAATACTAGCAAACAGAATCCAACAGCACATTAAAAGGATCATACACCATGATCAAGTGGAGTTTATCACAGGGATGCAAGGATTCTTCAATATATGCAAATCAATCAATGTGATACACCATGTTAACAAATTGAAGGAGAAAAACCATATGATCATCTCAAAAGGTGCAGAGAAAGCTTTTGACGAAATTCAACACCCATTTATGATAAAAACCCTCCAGAAAGTAGGCACAGAGGGAACTTACCTCAATATAATAAAGGCCATATATGACAAACCCACAGCCAACATTGTCCTCAATGGTGAAAAACTGAAACCATTTCCACTGAGATCAGGAACAAGACAAGGTCGCCCACTCTCACCACTATTATTCAACATAGTTTTGGAAGTTCCAGCCACAGCAATCAGAGAAGAAAAAGAAATAAAAGGAATCCAAATCGGAAAAGCAGAAGTAAAGCTGTCACTGCAGATGACATGATACTATACATAGAGAATCCTAAAGATGCTACCAGAAAACTACGAGAGCTAATCAATGAATTTGGTAAAGTAGCAGGATACAAAATTAATGCACAGAAATCTCTGGCATTCCTATACACTGATGATGAAAAATCTGGAAGTGAAATCAAGAAAACACTCCCATTTACCACTGCAACAAAAAGAATAAAATATCTCGGTATAAACCTACCTAAGGAGACAAAAGACCTGTATGCAGAAAATTATAAGACACCGATGAAAGAAATTAAAGATGATACAAATAGATGGAGCGATATACCATGTTCTTGGATTGGAAGAATCAACATTGTGAAAATGACTCTACTACCCAAAGCAATCTACAAATTCAATGCAATCCTTATCAAACTACCACTGGCATTTTTCATAGGACTAGAACAAAAAGTTTCACAATTTGTATGGAAACACAAAAGACCTCAAATAGCCAAAGCAATCTTGAGAAAGAAAAACGGAGCTGGAGGAATCAGGCTCCCTGACTTCACACTATACTACAAAGCTACAGTAATCAAGACAGTATGGTACTGGCACAAAAACAGAAAGATAGATCAATGGAACAGGATAGAAAGCCCAGAGATAAACCCACGCACATATGGTCAACTAATGTATGACAAACGAGGCAGGAACATACAATGGAGAAAAGACAATCTCTTCAATAAGTGGTGCTGGGAAAACTGGACAGCTACATGTAAAGGCATGAAATTAGAACATACTCTAACACCATACACAAAAATAAACCAAATGGATCAAAGACCTAAATGTACGGCTGGACACAATAAAACTCTTAGAGGAAAACAGAGGCAGAGCACTCTCTGACATAAATCTAAGCAATATGTTTTTTGAACCACCTCCTAGAGTACTGAAAATAAAAACAAAAATAAACAAATGGGACCGAATTAAACTTAAAGGCTTCTGTACAGCAAAGGAAACCATATTCAAAATGAAAAGACAACCCACAGAATGGGAGAAAATATCTGCAAACAAAGCGACAGACAAGGGATTAATCTCCACAATATACAAACAGCTCATGCAGCTCTATGTCAAAAAAAAAAAAAACCAATCAGAAAATGGGCAGAAGATCTAAATAGACATTTCTCCAAAGAAGATATACAGATGGCCAAAAACCACGTGAAAAGATGCTCAACATCACTAATTTTCAGAGAAATGCAAATCAAAACTACAATGAGATATATCACCTCAGACTGGTCAGAGTGGCCATCATCAAAAGGTCTACAAACAATAAATGCTAGAGAGGGTGTGGAGAAAAGGGAACCCTCCTACATTGTTGGTAGGAATGTAAATTGGTAAAACCACTATGGAGAAGAGTATGGAGATTCCTTAAAAACCTAAAAATAGAACTACCATATGATCCAGCAATCCCACTCCTTGGCATATATCCGGAGAAAACCATAATTCAAAAAGATACACACACCCCAATGTTCACTGCAGCACTATTTACAATGGTCAAGACATGGAAGCAACCTAAATGTCCACTGACAGACGAATGGATAAAGAAGATGTGGTAGTGGGCTCCCCTGGTGGCACAATGGTTAAGAATCCACCTGCCAATGCAGGGGACACGGGTTTGAGCCTTGGTCCTGGAAGATCCCACATGCCGCAGAGCAACTAAGCCCGTGCACCACAACTACTGAGCCTGCACTCTAGAGCCCGTGTGCCACAACTACTGAAGCCCTCGTGCCTGGAGTCCGTGCTCCTCAACAAGAGAAGCCACCACAATGAGAAGCCTGCGCACCTCAATAAAGAGTAGGCCCTGTTCGTTGCAACTAGGGAAAGCCCTTGCACAGCAACGAAGACCCAATGCAGCCAAAAATTAAAAAGATGTGGTACATATATACAATGCAATGTTACCGCGCCATGAAAAATAATGAAATAATGCCATTTGCAGCAACATGGATGGACCTAGAGATCATCATACTAAGTGAGGAAAAAGAAAGGCAAACAGCATATGGTATCACTCATATGTGGAATCTAATTTTTAAAAATGATACAAATGAACTTTTTTACAAAACAGAAACAGACTCACAAATCTTGAAATCAAACTTACGGTTACAAAAGGGGAACCATGGGGGAAATGATTAATTAAGAGATTGGGATTAACATATACACGCTACTATATCTATAAAACAGATAACCAACAAGGACCTACTGTATAGCACAGGAAACTCTACTCAATATTCTGTGATAACTGATGTGAGAAAAGAATCTGAAAAAGAATTGATATATGTATATGTATAACTGAATCACTTTGCTGTACACCTAAAATTAACACAACATTGTAAATCAACTATACTTCAATAAAATTTTTTAAAAAACAGGACAGATTGATATTGCCACTCAAAAAAATATTCCAAGTAACTCATGTTCAATTGTAAAAACACCTCAAACCCAAAGTTGACCTTTTTGCCCGACATTTGTCACTCAGGCCAACTGACTGAGTTTGCTTGCAGAATTTCTACCACAATATTTGACCAGCTTACTTTTAGAACTTTTAAGACAGTAAGTTAGTAGATTATAAATGACAAATATGATAAAATGCCAGATTGGAATTTTTATTATATATGCAGAATTGAGGTTTTTTTTTTCCCTAAAGGGACTATACATTTCCTAAAAGCTTTAATCATCACAGCAGTCACTTGCTCTGCCATTTACAAAACACTTCCATAGACATCTTGGTTGAATTTCAGAACCACCCTGTGAGGCAGGCAGCATTGGTAACTGGCTCTACTTTGCAGGTGGGGAAATGAAGCAGAGAGAGAGTAACAGATTCGCCCAAGGTCACATAGCTAGGGCATGGCGGAGTCCTGTGCTGCCCAGGGCCCAGATGACGCTTACTACTTATTGGACTCACTTTCTGAAATTGAGCCACCAAGGGGAGGGAGGGGCAAAACAGTTTATTTATCAATCTTAGGCAAACAGATCACAGAAAAAAAGGAAGAGGTCAAATTCAGATTTTCATTGACAGATGCACCCTGTGCTCTAATTACCTTCTAGTTCCCTCTGACGTAAGCCAGTCTCAGGGGAAAAGCCTGCATAAACTAAACCATCCTCCTTGACCGTGGACCCCACATACACCCTCTACCTATCTTGGCTGAACAAACCTTAAGAAGCGATACGCCATCAGGGACTGCAAAAAGCCAAGGTTCAAATCTATTCTTAGCAGGAAAGTATCTGAATTTAAAAGCAAAGTGCCCTTCAAACAAACAATTTAAGAATAAATTATAATGATCTCACTACACGTTTATATAAAACAAGAAAGACGGATGATGTATAGGATTTTAGTTCATTAAAAACTTTTGAACATTATTTTATTGAAATGTCTTAAAAGGAGTAAGTAAAACTTACTAAGTTTTACTTAGTAAGTAAAGTAAACTTTTACTTAGTAAGTAAGTAAACTTTCTACTGTGGTTTGAAAGTATCTGATTTCCGGGCTTCCCTGGTGGCGCAGTGGTTGAGAGTCCGCCTGCCGATGCAGGGGACACGGGTCTGTGCCCCGGTCCGGGAAGATCCCACATGCCGCGGAGCGGCTGGGCCCGTGAGCCATGGCTGCTGAGCCTGCGCGTCCGGAGCCTGTGCTCCGCAACGGGAGAGGCCACAACAGTGAGAGGCCACAGCAGTGAGAGGCCCGCGTACCGCAAAAAAAAAAAAAAAAGTATCTGATTTCCAAAGCAAAGCATTCGTCAGTGAAACGATATGATGGCAAATGACTTACCATACAGTAATCCTGAGACTGTACTGGTTCATGCCGGTCGTTAAATATATTCCAGGTTATCTGTAAGCCTATCTTGCTCCCAGCGGAAAATAAGAAATAATGAATGTAAGTAAGGTTGGCTGTGCCTAAATGAAAACAACTAGATTTTAGAACAATTTTCCTGCTACAGACATTGTAAAAAAAAAAAAAAATCTGATTGGATTTATGGCAACACTGGCCATCTAAAAGCCACCTAAAAACAACAGAGCCCAGATTTACTGGACAGGAGGCACCTCTAGTAACTCCTACCAGAATTTAGATCTTACTTCATCCACTGCTGCTCAATTCCAACATACTTGAGGGCAGGTCAATGCAAAGAATCTGTGAAGTGGAGGAGACAGCCTACGAATTCAGCGTCAGGAAGTCAACAAATCCTTACCAAGTGCCACGTGGGATGGGTACTAGTTGCTTGGAGTATTAAGTTTCAACTGGGAGTGGGGTTGGGGGAGAGTGGGGACATCAGTAAACTATATCCTGTCCCCCATATTTTGCTTTCTAGTATCTTTTTTTTGGTAAGAATGACCTAAAAATAAATCATTTTTATACTTTATAAGTACGATTGAGATATGTCCATTTACCAGTTTTTTCAAAAGAAAGATGCCATATATAAGCAAACTATGTTTACTCACAGAGGTGAATGGATTCACTGGGCTTAATTTCAGACCACTCACAGTGAAATATCTGTGATATAAAGTATAGCATAATTTAAGTCACGTATATGTTGCTCTTCCAACTAACAAGAGAAAAAAAATGTCTGGCATTATACTGCAAACTAGGGTGCATTCATCACTTCAAACGGTAACAATATCATCATCATCATCCGTGATGTCACACTTCACAGTTTCGCCTCCGGGCTCCCTGGGAGCCTCTGACTATACTACCTCATACTTTCACCTTCGGCAGCTTCCTTCAACTCTTTTATAAAGGGAGCTGCTTTGACGTGACTCTCTTTGGCAAACGTTTTGCGACATATTTCTTAAAGGCTTTTCTAAGCAGCAGCTAATGACCTCCTCTTCCAAAAGTTCTGTGTCATACATCACCTTCAAGATGTGGGCAGCTTTAGAGAAGGAGAACTTGATGTACTGCTACAGCACACTGTGATGAGGGTAATGCTGAGCTTTCCTGTTTATACTGGCAAAATTGTAGGAAATTTCTTAATTTGTTCTCTTAATCGCCTCATTAAAATGACCACCAGTCAACACAAGAGGACCCTTGGCTTTTACATCTACTTCAACGATACCCTCTCTCTTTTTAACAAAATCAACTGCTCCTTCAAGGTCATCACTAGGTGCCGGGCCTTTTGCTGAGTTTTCACCCATTCTGTGCTCTAAGCTTCCCAAGCGGTGTGCATCCCCACAGCCTGTGGAGGGCAACTGAGTTCATTTGGTGGTGGTGATGGTGGTGACTCGTTGCTAGATATGGGGCCATTTTTCTTTCTCTTTAAGCCTTCTAATTTCCTTTTTTCCCCCCATGTACTCGTTTCCTTTTCCTTAGGTGGTTCTTTGAGAATGAATATGCAGACCTTACGATCTGCATCAAGCATGCCTCACTAGCCACAGGCTTTACAAAAATTACTTAGCAAGAACAAGTATTTTGGATGCAAGGTTTTCATTCTCAGGACAGAGAACACGTTTTTTAATGAACCCACCCACCAAGTCTTGAAACTTTAGCCTTGTGAGATCCAACGACAATCCAATGGTCATTCTAAACATCAAAATGGTCTTTGCTCCCAGCTCACAACCAATTGTGAGGGATACACTGGAGGCCAATCAAGCACCTTTATCATGTCAACCATCTCCTTTTGTTCCATTTATTCTATTTCTTTTGCCCCCCAACCTTAACAGTCACACAGAGTATCAGGTATGGACAGAACTGGTCTGATACAATGCAGCTGGCATTGAGGCTATTTTTGCTTACTGCTAAGCTTGGTAAGATGCAGAGATATTTTATTATATTCTGGTTACTACTGCTGCGTGAAAAAATCACCTCAAAATTTAATGGTACAAGTTTGAGTTCTGGTTCCAAGTTAAGATGGAATAAATACATCCCACCCTGTCTTCTCCATGAATGCAGCTATAAAAACTAGACAGAGTGGATGGAATAGCTATTTTAGGAGTGTGAAAAGTAAGTGGTAGCAAGCAGCCTGGAGAAGACGACTAGATTTCAGAGAACCACCAAATCGACAGCCAGTTCCACACTTTCCCCCAGTCTCCCCCAGCCTGGCCTAAAGGCAGCCTGAAACCCAGAACTGGGCGTTAGGTGCGGACACAGAGAGCATCAGGAGAAACCCTCTAGAAAAAGGCAGGAAAGGGGCCTCCTAATGCTCAGAGAGAGTGAGGGAATTCTCTACGTCTTCCTCTTCCTTGTCCTCTTGTACCCCCAGGCCCCCTGCAATCCCGCAGTGGTGACAGCAGAGACAGTCAGTGGCAGAGCGGGCCCACAGGTGCCTGGAACTCCGAGAGGGGAATCTTTTGCTCTAGTTGAAGGAGCTGTGGTCCCAAGGGTGGTGGCGGTGAATCTCCATTGCTTTTTTTTTCTCCTTCTGAATGCCTGGCCTCAGACATGGGCCCAGTTGTGGGAAGTGTGAGGCCGAATGGAATAACTGGCCACAGGACTGAAAAGGCAGCCCCAGTTAACCAGAAATCACAAAGCTGAACAGCACTAAAAGGGCTCTGAAGTCAGAACTGACACCACAACTGAAACGGACCTTGGCAACTTGAAACAACTAGGCCGACTGCCTGCTAAAGCAAAAATATCAACAGACTCCACAGGATATAAACAAGGGCCAGAATCTCATAATATTCAAAATGCTCAGGATAGGCTCCTCAATTACTTGGCATTCAAAGACGCAGGAAAATGTCAACTCACATGAGAAAAGACAATGGACAGACTCCAATGACAAGATGACCCAGACATGAGAATTATCTGACAATGACTTTAAAGCAGTTATTATAAAAAGTCTCCAAGAAGTGAGGGTAAACACTCCTGAAAAGAATGGAAAAAATAGGAAGTCTTAACAACTAAAGAGCCAAATGAAACTTTTAGGAACGAAAATTTTAATAAGCAAAAGAAAAAACTCACTAGAGGGGCTCACAAGAAGAATGGAGATGATAGAGGGTCAGTGAAATTAAAGACGGTTCAATGGAAATGATCCAGTCTGAACAACAGAAAAAAGACAAAGGGTTTAGGTCCAAATGCAGAAAGATCTCCTAGGGACTTCCCTGGTGGCACAGTGGTTAGGAATCCGCCTGCCAATGCAGGGGACACGCATTTGAGCCCAGGTCCGGGAAGATCCCACATGCCGCGGAGCAACTAAGCCCGTGCACCACAACTACTGAGCCTGTGCTCTAGAGCCTGTGCTCCGCAAATGAGAGAAGCCACCGCAATGAGAGGCCCATGCACTGCAACGAAGGGTAGCCCCCGCTCGCCGCAACTAGAGAAAGCCGGCACACAGCAATGAATACCCAATGCAGCCAAAAATAAATAAATAAATTTATTTAAATAAAAAAGAAAGATCTCCTAGAAATCAAGACCCTCTCCCAAAGACCCATAAACCAATAGGAAAAAAGGGGGGAGGGTTATAGATAGATAGCGCTCAGAAAAAAAGGGAAATATGCTCAACTTCCCTCAGAGTAAGAGAAATACAAACTAAAACTAATTGAGATATCATCCCTCAACCATCAGGTTAACAAGACTCTAAAATATTGGCAACCTATTTTATTACTGAGGCTGTAAAGAAAGATAATGGTATAACCCACAGATAGGAATCTGACACTGTTTACCAAAATTACAGGTGCATTTATTCTTCAATTCACAAATACCACTTTGGGCTACCTAATCACAAATACACCCATACATGTATTAAATGGCCCATGTATGAAGTTATTCATCGCAGCTTAGTAGCAAAAAACTATACATCCAGGTGTCCCGTAAAAAAGGTATTGGTAGAATAAACAATGATACATCCACCCAATGAAGTACTATTCAGCTATAAAGAAGAATAAGGAAGATTCCCATATTCTGATTTGGAAAGGTGTCCTGGCTAAACTGTATTTGGTCTGCTACCTTTTAAGTAAGAAAGGGAGAATAAGAATGCCAGACAGTACATATTTTCGGCTCTGTGGGCCACACAGTCTCCACCATTGTAGCCCCAAAGTGGCCACAGGAGAATGGATGCGTTCCAATAAAACTTTAGTTACAAAATAAAGGCAGCCAGCTTGCAGGTTGTAGCTTGCTGACAACGGACATAAAGAAACACTGAAAGGATAAATAAGAAACTAAAAAAACTTAGAGGAAACAGCACAGATGGGATAAAAACAGATAAATTGGACTTCAAAATTAAAAACTCATGCGTTAAAGAACAGCATCAAGAAAGTTAAAAGATAAATCACCGAACGGGAGAAAATATTTGCAAATCGTATATCTGACAAGGGATTATGTCTCCAGATTGTATAAAGGATTCTTACAGCTCAACAAGATGTCAAATAGCCCAACTGAAAAAAAGGACAAAGGATTTGAATAGACATTTCTGCAAAGATATACAAATGGTCAATAAACACATGAAAAGACATTCAACGTCCTTAGTCATCAAGGAAATTCAAATCAAAACCAAAATGAGACAACACTTCAAACCTACTAGGATGGCTATAATTTAAAAAAGACAGACAGAAAATAACAAGTGTTGGTGAGGATGTGGTGAAATTGGAACGCTCACACATTGCTGATGGAAATGTAAAATGGTGCAGCTGCTTTGGAAAATCTTTCTGGAAAGGAGTTCCTCAAAAGGTTACATATAAGGTGGATGCAACCCAAGTGTCCATCAATGGATGAATGGATAAACAAAATGTGGTCTATCCATACAGCAGAGTATTATTCAGCCTTAAAAAGGAAGGAAATTCTGACACATGCTACAACATGGATGAACTTTGAGGACATTATGCTAAATGAAAAAAGCCAGCTACACACACACCCAGAACACTGTACGATTCCACTTACAAAACGTACCTAGAGTAGTCAAACTCAGAGACAGAAAGTAGAATGGTGGTTACTGGTAGCTGGGGGAAGGGCAGAGTGGGGAATCGCGGTTTAATGGGCACAGAGTTCTCGTTTTGTAAGATGAAAGAGTTCTGGAGACTGGTTACACAACAATATGAATGTACCACACTACTGAAAGGCACACTTAGAAACAGTTAAGATGGTAAATTTTATGATGTGTTTCTTTATCACAATAAAAAACGTTTAAGAGAACATTAGAGTTACCATATGACCCAGAAATCCCACTGCTAGGTGTATACCCAAGAGAAATGCAAACGCAAGTCCACACAAAAACTTGTAGCATTATTCACAACAGCCCAAACTGAAAATAACCCCATCAACGGAAGGATGGAAAAATACAATGTGGTGTATCCATACAACAAAATACTATTCAGCAATAAAAAAGCAATGAAGTACTGATACATGCCACAACATGGACGAATCTTGAAAGCACATTAAGTGAAAGAAGACAGTCACAACGAACCAGCGTTACACGATTCCATTTATATTGAATAAACAAATCTCTAGAGACAGATAGTTGTTACTCCTGGCCAGGCTGGCAAACAGAAGCGATCCTACTCTGAGGTGCTGTCGGCATTCACTTGTCTTTTTTGATCCACGTGCTGGGTTACATGGTGTGTACAGTTTGTGAAAAGTCACAGAGCAGTACACAAGACTGTACCCTTTCCCGTATATATGCTATACCTCAATTAGAAGGAAAAATCAAGAGCTCATCACAAAGCGGGGTTTTGTGCCTTCTCACCTCCTTTCTGCAGCACAGGACCAGGAATGGAGTTAGCATGGATCTCCAACCTCAAAACTTAGGGAAAAAAAATTTTTTTTAACCAACTGCAGAGCTATAACACGACCCTACAACAGGATGATCGTCCAAAGGATGTGAGACCCCAGTCTTTACTATTTCACAGAGCACATTTCCTTCCATACTGAGGTTCTGGTGTATTTATTGCTGGGAGCAAAAGGAAGGCAAAGACATGGGGGACTGACATTTACTGAGCACTTACTAAGTTCAGGGCACTTGCTTGAATCTCTACCTAGAGGTTTGTTAAATGGGGGTCAGAGATGTTAAGTAAGTTATCCAGGGTCACACAGCCTATAAATGACAGGGCAGAAATTAAAACCTGATCCGTAAAGCCAATGTCCTTTCCCCTCTGCCACTCGTATTGCTGGGCGCAGTGGGATACAACGATGGAAGACATGTTGGTAAAGTTTCATCACGGATCTGTTTTGTCAGTTTTTACTCCAGAAGGCAGAAAGGCAATTTGCCTAAAGGACAACCTGCATTTCATACACGTTCCTGGATGGTGAGATGAAAGAGAGGCAGCCATGGTCCTGCCAGCTAGACTCCAAGTCCTGGGAGTACTCATCCAGGGGCAAGACCCATCTCCCGGATGTTTAAAGCAAGGTGTCAGGCTTGGTTTATCCAAAGTCACCTGTGTCAAACTGAATTTGAGATGAATCACAGCCCTCAATGTAAAAGCTAAAACTATAAAGCTTTCAGAAGAACACGTAGAAGAGGAGCCTCAAAACCACAACCTGGACGTAGGCAAAGATTTCTCAGACAGGACACAGAAGGCAAACTTAACAGGAAAAGAGCCTAAATTAGATTTAATCAAAGTTAAAATTTTCTGCTCATCAAATGTCACAAGTAGATGAATAAGCAAGCCACGGTCTGGGAGCAGATGTTCACAAAATATACTTCCGACAAAGCACTTGAATCCGGAATACATAAAGAACTCTTCTAATTCAATAATAAGATGACAACCCAACTAAACGGGTAAATGGCTTGAACAGACATCTCACAAAGGAAGGTGTCTGCATGGCTAAACAGCACATGAAAAGGTGCTCAACATCACTGATCATCAGGGAAAGGTGACTTAAAACCATAATGAGAAACCACCACACCCCCCAACTAGCAGGGCCAAAATAGAAAAGCTCAGTAATACAAAGTGCTGGTGAGGGTACGAAGCCACGGGAACTCTTGGTGCCTCGGTGCTAGGAATATAAAATGGTACCACTTTGAAAAAAAGTTTGGAAGTTTCTTTAATAGTTTAACATACACCTACCCTTTGATCCAGCCATTCCACTCCGAGGTATTTACCCGAGAGGAATAAAAAACATTTGCCATTAAAAAGACCTACATACAAATGTTCACAGTAGCTTGATTTATAATAGCCCCAAACTGGGAACAACCCAAACGTCCTTCAACAGGAGAATGGCTAAACCAACTGTGATATATTCACGCAATGGAATAGTACTTGGCATTAAAAAGGAACAAGCTACTGGTAACAGCAACAGTACGGATGAATCTCAAAAAAGTCACGCTGAGTGAAGGAAGCCCGACACTGAAGAGTACACACTGCCTGAGTCCATTTACACAAAACTCTAGAAAAGGCAAATCTAATCTAAGCGTAAGAGTTAACCCCCCGGGGCCAGGAATGGGAGTGGAAAGGGGAATGAGTGGGAGGGGACACAAGGCAACTTTCTGGGCAGATGGAAACTATATTGTGATAGGATTTGCTTACCTAGGTTTAGCCGTTTCTCAAGGTTGTACAACTAAGATTTGTGCATTTCAATGTATATACATTTTTACACTAACAATGTTGAAACGTATAATCAAGTACGGGGTGGGGAGAGGTCAAGAAGAAATAAAGATGGCAGAATATTAATAATTGTTGAAGCTGCGTAATGCACATGCTTGAAATTTTCCATAATAAAAAAATGGAAGAAAAAAAATCATTTACATCGAATGCTCCCGCTCTCCCCCTGCCCCTCCGTGTCCAGTTCTGCCTGGCCGCTGGGCTGCCCTCCCGCAGCCCCAGCTCCTGAGTGAACTCTGCTTCCTGCCAAGGTCTGCCGCTTGACTCCTTTCTGCTCTACAACTCCCCACCGCCAACCAAGCCCCTATAACCGCCAGGCATTTTTGGCAAGCCCTGTCACACCCAATAGCTCAAAACCTGTTCAAGGGACTGGGAAACAACAAGCTTTCCAGCTTGCTTTTCAAGAGTTCAGTCCTCTCCCGCCTACACTGTCTGACCGGGATTTAAACAGCACCTGTCTCAAAGCCTGATACTTAGAAGGCTTTAAAAGATAGTTTATGGCTTGTATTCCAAAAATACGTCTGTAAGTTGACAACTGGGAACTGAATATGCATTTTCCCGCATAACAAATAATATACAGCCAGTAATGCAGTGGTCCAGTCCACAAATATCTATCTACCCACTGTATGCAGTCAAGGCTCCAACAGCAATGCCTCAATTCAATGCTACAGGTGCAATGCTTCTCTCATCAGTCAGTTCACATGACTAAAAGTTGAGGAAAGTTCCAGGCTCAATGCTGAGTCAGTAGCAGTAAAAGTGGTTCAAAAGGAAGGAGGCTCAGGGAAGGGCCCCTCTGAGCAAGCCAGAAGCCACGTGCAGCACAGGACAGCTGAGGTCCGGCCAGGGGCTCGTGTGCACGGGTCCCTGGGTGTACAGTCATTGTTGCCTGAGCCGGCTGGTGGGGAGAGAGGAAAAGTGGGAGAAGGCTTCTGACTTACAGCCCCATCTTTAATCTCCTACTGCACTTGCTTGAAATAAAATCACATTTATATTATAGAAAATAAACATTATAGAACATGTGGACAAACAACAAGAACCAGTCTGCCCAGCACACAATCCAAACCACTGTTTCCATTCCAGTGTGGCCGGTGTGAGCTCTTCTAGTCTCTTCTATTAGATATGTACCACCCAGAAATGTGTCGTTAGGATGTATCTTATTTTTTAATAAAATCACAATCGCACTATGCCTGGCCACCATTTTCACCTTGGTTTCTATAGGAAACCACATTCTGATTTCCTTTTGAGGGTGCCCAACAAATTTTGCTTCATCTCGACAGGAGAAACCAAGTGTCATCTGTGTCCACTGAGAGTTATTCTAAAAAGGAGCTGGATACATATTCCTAGGAAACACTCAAAGTGTAGCAAAGAAAAGTGCATCTGGTTCCCTGCCATTGAAGAGTTCACTGTCTGGCAGAAGATCAACCATTAAATCAATAATTATTTAATCACAATTGTGTTACTTGCTAGGAAAGAAAGCCACAGTGTGTGTACAACTGACGGGGGGCGGGAGAAGTTCGTGAAGGCTTCTGTGAAGATCTGAGATGTGAAGGCTGAAGGAGCTTTGGGCAGAGGAGGACTGCCAGGTGGTGGAGGGTGCCAGGATACGTTGGCTTCTAAGCAGATGACATGGACTGGAATGCACCGAGATTGGCCCAACCTTGAAAGACCAGTTACAAAGCTGCTGACAGTACGCTGGGTGAGAGAAGCCAGTGCTTGGACCCAGATGGTGGCAGGCATTTCTAGCAGAATGCACAGCACGCTATATTAGTCAGGATGAGCTAGGCTGTGCTGACACATCAGACAAATCCCCCAAATTTCAGGGGCTTCACTGCCATCTTGAACACACAACCTTCAAGTTTGCCATGACAGAGGCAAACTTCCCTGGTAGAGAGAAGGGAAGCAGGTTTGAAAACCATTTGGAAGCAAAAGGCTGGATTTGGCCATGAGGGACAGGGTGGAGTCAAGAATGACTCCTAGGTTCCTGACTTGAACTGCTAAATCGATGATTTCACTCATCAAAGTTTACTTACATAAGGGAAGGCAATGTCTAACTATTGCCCTTACATTCTGCTGGAAATATCGATAGATTTGGCCAGTCTCCTGACCATGTATAGGTGGCACACCAAACGTGCATTCTACGACCACCACAGCCATGTGTCCACAGGACTGTCTTCCTTGGAACTTCGTGCATTTTCCAGAATGGTGAGGAAAGGGTATGCACCAAATTATTAGAAGTCTTAAGACACCTTTAAGTCGCTCTCGCTCTCTCTTTTCTTTTCTAATATTTATTTATTTATTGAGCTGTGCCGGGTCTTAGCTGCAGCATGCGGGGGACCTTTTCAGTCGCAGCATGCGGGATCTAGTTCCCTGACCAGGGACTGAACCCGGTCCCCCTGCATTGGGAGTGTGGACTCTTAGCCACTGGACCACCGGGGAAGACCCTAAGTCTCTTTCTTAAGCAGGAGCCAATGCACCTGTGGATTAAGCCCATTAAAGTCAGCTGAGAGATACATTCAGGCATTTCTAGCAGAACGCACAGCACGCTATATATAAGTCAGGATGAGCTACGCGATGCTGCCACATCAGACAAATCCCCCAAATTCCAGGGGCTTAACTGCCATCTTGAACACACAACCTTCAAGTTTGCCATGACAGAGGCCAAGAGAGATGGAGGCGGCGTATCTTCTAACTCTCAGTCGCTTTCAAAGTGACACTTGTTGATGCTGCTCACATTTCATTGGCCAGCACTCGTCAAAAGAACCCCAGCTAACTGCAAAGGAGATTAGGCAATGTGGAAGACTCTGCGGAAGCCTGGTGGGCACGCTCTATGCCACACAGCGCATCAAGCGAACGAAGAATCCATGAGTAACATCATAGAAGGTGAAGCGAGACACAATCCCCATGAAGGGCAGAGAATGGAACTAGAGCTGGCCTTCTTTTAAACCATTATATATCCTTTTTTGTTGCAAAAATCCCAATCTTACTGTTGGATAAAAACTAACAGAATCACTCCAGTGTCATTTAATACAAAAGGAAAAAATTACCTAGCCTCCAAAACCAGTGAAACCAGGGAAGAAGCTAGAATGTCTCCTCCCATGGCTGGTATGAACCTGATGGCCCAAGCATTTCCATTCCATTTTCTTGGCCCACAGCAGCATAGTGAGGGGCCCCACGATTAGCATATATTTTTACCAGTGACAGTCCATTACATGAGATGACACATGACCTGACTTCCTCTTGGAAAGGCATGCCCTAGGAGACAACTTTCTAGCAGTTGGGCTATATTTTCATAACCCAAGTTGCACTCTCTTACCACTATAAAAACCACCCCCAGGGCTTCCCTGGTGGTGCAGTGGTTGAGAGTCCGCCTGCCGACGCAGGGGACACGGGTTTGTGCCCCGGTCTGGGAAGTTCCCACATGCCGCGAAGCGGCTGGGCCCGTGAGCCATGGCCGCTGGGCCTGCGCGTCCGGAGCCTATGCTCCGCAACGGGAGAGGCCACAACAGCGAGAGGCCCGCGTAAGGCAAAAAAGAAAAACAAAAAAAAAACCACCCCCAAGTCTTAGGAGCCTGACTAAATAAAAGCTTCTCTCTTGCTTATGCAAAATCCAAAGTGGATGATCCTGTACTACAGCTATCCTCAAAAGAGTGGTTCAGGCATCCAGGTACCTTCCATCATGTGCTACTGCCATCTTCTACAGCCAGCCTCCAAGGGCCCCACGGAGACCACAGAAAGGGATGAGAGAGTACGAGAAGATCTACAGATACGCCAACGCCTTGGCCCAAAGTGACAGACATGACTAATACTCACATTTCATTGGCCAGAACTAGTTATATGGCCCACATAGACTCAAAGGGTGCTGGAAAATGTAGTCCCTGCTTCCCAGCAACAAGTAGGAGAATCAATCTCCTGACCACCTAGCTACCTCTGCCACACTTTGTATCCTCCAAATGACTCTTGCCAGAAAAGGGGAATCATCAGGACAGAGCAAAGTCAAGTAACTAACCTGGAGACTGATGTCTTGGTCTTTTAATCAATGTTCAGGAAATGCAAGGATTTCCTGTTGCAGGTGGCAATACCTCCCAACGTTTAAAATCACTGTGAACATAGCTGAAGAAAAAAATCAGAAGCAGGGTCCCCGAGTCAGGAAAGTAGCAGGTATGTGAGGTTCAGAGAGGAGGGAGGGCAGGCAGTCAGGCACATCAGGTATGGGAAGCTCACCGGAGTCCCAGGTCCCGATCAAAGGGGCCGTTCTTGTCACTGGAGCAGTTAATAGCTAACTCAATAACCACAATAAATGTATTCAACTACAGCATCCTGGGAGAGCAGTTTCTGTGGTCAAGATGTCTGGGAAAGCATGAGACAGAGTTACCCAGGTTTCCTTCCTGTAGGATGTCCGAGTTTTCCATACATTCACAAGCACTGAGAACCTCCAGGAGGGAGACACAGCACGCACCCGAGGAAGCAGAGGAGGCTGCTCTGTGCAAACACACCCAACACACACAGTACATTAGCTAAAGTCGTGACTATGAATTCTGTTCAAGTAGAGAAATGGGCACCTCAACAAAAGGCGCGAAGGCATATTCAGAAAAGGCGGTTCCTTCTAAAAAACAAAAAAAGAGAGACATGTTTTGTTCTCCAAATCCTAGAAGTAACCGAGTGATTGACCCTCACTTGCTGAATGTGACAGCTTTACTGAATTTGAGACTCTCATCTTTGAGGATGGATGCTGGATGTTAAAAACAAACAAACAAACAAACAAAAAAACCCAAAAGAAACAAACAAAAAACCAGGTCCTTCTATGGGCCAAAGGCACACAGAGATGAGCACCACCTCTGCTAAAAGTAAAAAGAACGTCCCTCAAAAAATTAAACATAGAATTACCGTTTGACACAGTAATTCCACGTCCCGGTATACACCCAAAAATGTGAAAGCAGAGACTTGAACAGAAATTTATCCACCATGGTCATTACAGCATTATTCACCATAGCCTAAGACATCACGCTAAGTGAAATAAGTCAGTCACAGAAAGACAAATACTGTATGATTCCACTCATATGAGGCATCTAGAGTAGTCAAATGCACAGAGACAGAGGGTAGGACAGTGGGTAGCAGGGGCTGGGGGAGTGAGGAGTGGCAAGTTATTAAGGAGTACAGAGAATCTGTTTGGGATGATGAAAAAGTTCTGGAAATGGAGAGTGGGGATGACTGCACAGCAGTGCGACTGTACTTAATGACTCTGAAATCCACACTTAAAAATGGTTTCAACGGCAAATTTTATATTACGTACACTTTACCATAATTTTTTTTTTTAAAAAAAAGCCAATGAGCTGCTCCTCAGCCCTCATGGCTTACGGCGGTTTTCTTTCACAACAGCGCCCACGTGCCCCCTTGCATGGGTTGATAGCTCTCCTGCAGCCCATCAAATCTCCCAGGCACTGGTGACACATAACCTCCCATTCAGACCCACAAAGGACCACATAAAACTGCACAAGGAGATGGAAAACACGATCCAACCCAGCCTTGACTCATTATGACAACAGGAGATGGGAAGTGCTTAAATTTCACATCTACGATCCCGCCCCCCCCCCCCCCCGCCCGAAACACACCTGGGACAGTTCAACAGTTCTTGGAGAGCAAGGTTGTAGAACTTCTACAAAAAAGCCAAAGTGACAGATTTATATCTTTTTGGTGGAGACACCAAAAAGCTGTGAATGGCAGAGATCAGGAAGCCGGGGTGGGGGCGTGGTGTCTGTTTAAATCCGTGAACCGACTTCTTGGAGTTTCGTATATTGTTTGTCAAACCTATGAAAAGAATTTACTGGTTATGATGATGTACTGAAAAACGATTTATTCAAGACCAGGCCAAGGTCAACCAAAGGAGGTACATACTGCAGCTGAAAATTCGAGGCAATGAGGACCCAGAACGAAGGCTTGTTTTACACTTACTTACAGAGAGAGGGAGAGAGGGAGAGAGGGAGAGAGGGAGAGAGGGAGAGAGGGAGAGAGGGAGAGAGGGAGAGAGGGAGAGAGGGAGAGAGGGAGAGAGGGAGAGAGGGAGAGAGGGAGAGAGGGAGAGAGGGAGAGAAGCAAAGCCACTGCACGCCAATTTTCAGAGTCGGCACCAGCAGGCAGGAGGCTACAGCTGTGCCTAATGGCCAAATGGACATTTAAGCATTCAGAGAAGAGTCTGTTCAAACTCCATTTTCAGCGGAGAATGAACAGAAGTCGAGAAAACCGAGTGGTTCCAGGTGAAATGGGCTCCTGAACAACTTTTCTAAAAAAGATGTTGCGCTGAAGAGTCTACTCTGAGTGGTCAGAAACATCCAGGGAGTGTTTTCAAAGGCCCAGCAGCCACTTGTTTAAACAAGCTTGTTAAACAGCTTCCAGCTGGGGAGGATTTGCTCTGCAGAAAACAGATCCCGGCAAAGAATGGATGGTAACAAAGCTAGCTTACCATCTCACCAGCACGGCGTGGCCGCCGCCATTTACCTTCTCACAAGCTTTTGGGGTTAGGGCAGGCATGTTACTCCTGTTTGACCAGTGGAGAAACCAAGGCACAGGGTCTCCCAGGTGAACTACTGTCCCACAATGCTTGTGAATATCACCCAAGTGCCAGAGGCTTGTCACATAGCTTCCAAAGGATCGGTAAGGAAAACAGCCAAGCAACAATCAGTTCCACACCTGGAGGAACTCGCGCCAATCTAAAGTACTGATTTAAGGCTGGGTTCTGGCACGCTTATTACAGTGAGCTGAGTGTCCCGTTCCGGCAACGGAGGAGATCCTGAAGCCGGGAATGTTTGTGCACTACAGGATAAAATATATCTGTCACACTGGTAGTAGAGCACAGCCCCACTGTCAATCTGTGTTAAGTGTGCAAAAGAACTCCGGGGCATTTCTAAGAGACGCCCCCTCCCCCCGTCCCCCATTGTAATAGACCATTACCCACCCTTGACTGCAAAATGGAATCATGTGGGAAGCATTCGACAATCCTGAGGCCTCAGATTCTGATATCATGGGTCTGGGATACAGTCTGGGCATTACGAGTTTGAAAAGCTCCCACAGGTGATTCTAACGTGTAGCCAGGGTTGGGACCCACAGGAGTGAGAAACTAACAGATGAATAACTAGTGGAGGGCGGGGAACTCAGCCTCGACTGGGTTACAGGCTGTTTCTTGGATCATCTGATGTTTAAGAAAACTGAAGAATAAAGAACTATGAATGCCAGGGGCCTCTGCTTTCTTACCTGTAAAGGGTACAAGGCTACCTACTCTGCCCTCCCCAAAAGGTGGGGCGGTCCTGTCGAAAAGAGTCAGCTGGTGCTAGGATGGGGAGGAAGAGATGGTGCTTCGGTGGCGTGGGCGAAGATAAGGAAAACTGGGAGGAATGGGGTGGGGGCGAAAGGGGACACCGCCTCACCTGCGTCGTAGAAGGCGTCGAGCACGGCTGTCTCCCCAAAGTCGAGCTCCCCGAAGGGCACGAAGGTGAGGTGGGCGCCCTTGGCCTCGCAGGCCCGCAGCAAGCACCGCCGCGCCCCCGCCTCGGGGCCGCCGGCCGCGCCCCCCTGGGGGCTCTCGCTGCGCACGTACACGGCCAGCAGAGCCCGCCGCGGCCCGCCCCCGCCCTCGGCCGCCCCCTCGGGCTCCAGCGGCCACGCCGGCCCCGCCGCGCCCTCGTCCCCCGGCGGCAGCGGGCACTGTGCGGACTCGGCCGCCACCCCGAGCTCCCCAGCCGGGGGAGCCCCGCCGCCGCTGTCCATGTGGCGTCCCTGCGCGCCCTTCCTTGTCCCACCTCCGCGCGAGTGGCCGGCGGCGGTGGCACCTGCTGCTGCGACGCGGGAAGGGAGCTGGGGAAGCCAGCGCCCGCCGGTGGCCCCGCGACGGGCAGGCGACGGCGGGGCCCCTCGGCTACACGCAGAAGCTCCAGCCCCGCAGCCCCCGAGCGCCCTTTGAAGGCTCGGGAGGGAGGGGCGGGGTCTTCGGACGTCAGGGCGAGCGGAGGGCGGGGGGAGGTCCGGGAAGGGCGGCGGGGCAGGAGCCCGCCGGGCGCCCCCTGCCGCCTCCCCCGGGCAGCGCCCTAAGAAGGGCGGATTCACGAATTTCAGGGTTTTGCTGTTGTTGCCGTCCCTCCAGCCTTAGGAGTCCCATTTTTTCCCCTCAAAACAATTTGAGGCTTTTCAAGCAGAGTAAAAGCTCTTTCAAAGCGCCAGCTGGATGTAAATCTTCAATTCCAAACTAAATACAGATGTAGTGTTAACCCAGAATCGAGATAAGATGCTTATTTAAAATACCTCTGAGTTTGTACTCCTTGTCCCCAGTTGCCAAGAGCATGGCCCTCCTGAGCTCATGCCCTGAAGACCCGCTTGTCCTGACTTTCACTGTGACCTTGACAAAAGCACCGTGATGCACCAGCATCAAATTTTGTTGGCCTGGAAAATACACTCCAAGTAGCCTGCCTGCCAGATCTAAGAAATGCTGTGAACCCAAAGGGCTCTTTACTCTGGATCTTACCCACCTCACGATTTTAGGCCCAAGTATTAAAAAGTAGTATTACCACTGCAGGTAGTACTTGTATTTATTTAAAAGGTAGGATGCACTGGACGTTGTCACAAGGTTTTGGGGTTTTGGTGGTTTTCTTTTTTTTTTTTTTTTTTTTGCGGTACGCGGGCCTCTCACTGTTGTGGCCTCTCCCGTTGCAGAGCACAGGCTCCGGACGCGCAGGCTCAGCAGCCGTGGCTCACGGGCCCAGCTGCTCCGCGGCATGTGGGATCTCCCCGGACCGTGGCACGAACCCGTGTCCCCTGCTTCGGCAGGCGGACTCTCAACCACTGCGCCGCCGAAGAAGCCCGTTTTCATTTTTAATGATAGTTTTATTGAGATATAACTCACAAACCATCCAATTAACCCATTTAAATAGTTGTTAGTTTATCCGTGGAGTTGAGCAGCCATCATCATACTGTTTTAGAACATTTTCATCACCCCCCAGAAAACCCCAGTACCCATCAACAACAGTCTCTCTCCACCTCCCACAACACCCCTCAGCCCCAGGCAACCACCAATCTACTTACTGTCTCTATAGATTTGGCTGTTCTGGACATTTCCTATAAATGGAATCATACAATGTGTGGATAGAGGTTTTCATTTGTTCTGGGTGTATACCTAGGAATGGGATTTCTGGGTCATATGGCAACTTTATGTTTAAGCTTTGGAGAAGCTACCACTGCTTTCCAATGTAGCTCCACCATTTTATATTTCCACCAGCAGTGTACAAGCATGCCAACTTCTCCACACTCTCACCAACACTTGTTATTGTCTTTTTGATTATAGCCATCCTAGTGGGAGTGAAGTGATAGCTCACTGGGATTTTGATTTGCGTTTCTCTTAAAGACTAATGACGTTGAGCATTTTGTCGTGCGCTTATCCTCTATTTGCATAATTTCTTTGGAGAAAAGTCCATTCAGACCCTTTACCCTTTTAAAAACAGGGTATTTGTCTTTTTATTATTGAATTGCAAAAGCTCTTTATATATTACAGATACAAGGCCCTTATCAGATGTGTGATTTGCAAATACTTTCTCCTCTCCTGTGGGCTGTCTTTTTACTTTCTTGATGGTGTCCTTTGCAGCATATCACAAGCCATTTTGACACAAGCAGGATAGGATTTACCTTATAAAACAACAATTTGCCTTCTCTTCATGTTTCAGCAATAATATAGTCCATCCCTCTACCTCACCCCCAAAAGAAAGCAGAAACCGCCAGCATAAATCTTTGGAGAAATTCTAATTCCTGTCCTGGTAGAAATGAGCAATTTCACAAGGGATATCAATGTGCAACCTCTTTTGTAGCCAATGAATGGAAAATGGGCTCTGAGGAAATCTGAAAAAACACACAGGCCAGAATTAGGAAGAGGGAATCTCTTCTAAGATTTTTTTTAAACGTACGATGCTATAAAAGGACACATTTTCTTTGTAACCTTGTAATGCATAATAATAGTACTTTTCCTAATATGGCTGTTCATCTGAGATTATTTCAATGACTGGCACAGCCTTCAGAAGGGCAGAGATGCCCACTTCACAATTGCTTGCCAATGTCTTGCTGTTGCCCGCACTCCAATCTTCCTATGTTTCTTCCAGCTCTCACTAGGCCCTGCTGACTAAGTGAGACTCATAGGAGGTGTGAATTCTGGCTTGAATAATATCTTTCTTTAAGCACAACCCCTGCCGAGTAAAGAACCTGGCTAGCAGGTGCCTTCCTCGCAGCTGGCATGCACAGCCCACCTTCTCATTGTTTCTAGTAATTCGCACACCTGAAACATGTCCCAGTCCCTTCTCCCAATGTCCTTCCTACCTCCCCTGCCCCAGCCCCACTGATGAGACAATTGCAAACCGCTGGATTAGTCTTTTCCTTTTAGTTGAACAATTGTTTGTTCTTACCTCCGCCTTGCCCCTTACTAAGTGCACATCCTGGAAAACACTTGGCCCCAGTGCAGAGATGTCATTTGGACTGGCACATGGAATTGAAGAATAGAGTAGAGGCACTGTAGCTAAAGGGTAAGATTAAATCTAGGTGTTCTTCTCATCTCCTCCATTTTATTTTAGGTTGGTTATTCATACCAGTTATGGTCCCACTAGTTAGTTCTTTGACTCACACTGTAAACACTGTAAATAGTTTAGTTACCACTTGAGTGGCAATTTCATTACTTTTTTCCTAAGAAAATACAGTGTACCCAAGGGCCAAGCAAATAGTGACAAAAGGGAAACAAGCAGGTTGCACAATAGTATATGTATTTGGAAAAACTCTAACATATGTCGTAATTCAACAAGGATTTCTTGAGCATCTATTGTGTGTCAGGCACTGTCCTTGGTGCAGAGGTTATCACAGTGAACAAGACAACCAAAGTCCCTGCCATTATGTTATAAGTAGATAGACAGATATGTCTATAGACAGATATACCTGTGTATAGATGCTATAAATATTGTATGGACATAGATTATTATAATCTGCCATAAAGTACAAGAAAAACAAACAGGGTGGATGAAACTCATAAGAAGCATTAAGCATAGATTATATGTAAAATACTAGTTTATGAAATATAGGTGAAACTCATAGCATGTCTTTTTAAAAAAATTATTTATTTTTGGCTGCATTGGGTCTTCGTTGCCGCACGCGGGCTTTCTCTAGTTGCGTTGAGTGGGGGCTACTCTTTGTTGTGGTGCGTGGGCTTCTCAATGCGATGGCTTCTCTTGTTGCAGAGCACGGGCTCTAGGTGCGTGGGCTTCAGTAGTTGTGGTGCACGGGTTCAGTACTTGTGTCTTGCGGGCTCTAGAGCGCAGGCTCTGTAGTTGTGGCGCACGGGCTTAGTTGCTCCGCGGCATGTGAATCTTCCCAGACCGGGGCTCAAGCCCGTGTCCCCTGCACTGGCAGGCAGATTCTTAACCACTGCACCACCAGGGAAGTCCCCATAGCATGTTTTAATTATACACCATGAGTGAGCAAGTAGATTGTGAGAAAAAGGTGGACTTCATAAGATTTAGTTAAAACAATAAGTTATTTCCCTCTACGACATGTTGCAGATGGAATATATGATGGAACAAACAAGACTATCATTTACAAATAGATAGGAATGGAAAGACCGAGTCATTAGGTATGAGCATGCAATCTCTGAACTCCCAGTTATGTCACCCCTAAATCAACCACCCATTCTGGTCTCACATTTGCCCTCTGTCTTCTTGAAGGTATAGAATAGAGTTATAATAACTGTTTTAATATCCTTGTTTATGAATACTATTATCTGTTTTATTACTGGATCTTTTCCTATTGGTTGATTTTTCTCCTCATTGTGGGTCATTTTTTTCCTGCTTCTTTGCATGCCTGGTAATTTTTTATTAGATGCCACACATTGTGACTTTTACCTTAATGAGTACTGTGTATTTTTGTATTCCTATAAATATTCTTGAGCTTTGTTCTGGGACACAGTTATTTGGAAATAGTTCGATCCTTCTGAGGCCTCCTTTTAAGCTTTGTTTTAAATGGGATCAGAGCAGCCTTTAGGCTAGGGGTAATTAATCCCTACTACTGAGGCAATGCCTCTCTGAATATTCTACCCAATGTCTTGGGGTTTATGAAGTTTTTCCATTCTGGCCAGTGGAAACAGAAACTATCTGGGCCCTGTGGGACCTCCAAGGATTGTTCCCTCTAATCCGTTCAGGTAGTTCTTTCCCCAGCCTTGAGTATTTTCTTTACACACAGGTGCTGGTCCGTACTCTACTGAAGATTCCCGATCTACACACCTCTGGAACTCTGTGCAGCCTTCTCCTCCCCAGTACTCACACCGTGGCCTCGTTGGCATTCCAGCTCCATAAGCTCAACTTCGAATGATAACTGGGCTCCCCTCGGCTTCCCTTTCTCTGTTCTATGGCCTGGAAACTCTCTCAGGCCCGTAAACTGGGAAATTGCAGGGCTCTATTTGTTTCCCCTTTCTCTGAGATCTCTGTCCTGTGTTGCGCTCCTTATATGATTTTTGCAACTTTTTCTGGAAAAGTCTAAAATTCTTTTAAGATGAGAAGACTTAAAAGTTTCAACATTAAAAAGAAAAGCATTTCTCCCTTCTCCACTCTAGGCCCGCTCCAGGCTGCCCACTTGCAGCAGGAAAAGGAGGAGCGGTGTTGGCTTCTCCCCTCTTCCGCCATGCCGGCCACCTCTCCAAGATGCGGGTGTGTAGGGAGAGGAGCTAAGGCAACCCCACTTATGGGCTGCTCATGCTGGGACCGTACCCGGTCCAGGGGAAATGCATACCCTTCACCGCACACTTGTCTTCCATGTCCTGACAACTTCTTGGGAACATACGTAGCAGGCCATCTTTGAGTCCTTTCCCTAGGCTCTTGGTGAGTAGTAGGCAACTCTCCAACACCCCCATTGGCAGAGAGGGACTCACCAGCACACCAATCTCTCTCCAAAACACTCTTCTAATTTCCAACTCTCTTTTCTGGGAATGCCCAGCCTCACTGTGAAAATGAGTATTTTGTTTCTGGTACGAGACCTTCCAGAGCGCTCTTTTCTATCTGCCATCAACTTTCTGCTGCCAGTAACATTCCAGATGATACCTGCTTCATCAGCCTAGGGCCTGGAGTGAAGATGATGATAACATGAACCAAAGCCCCCACTTGACTTAAAATGGACACTGAAGAAGAACTTGAAAGAGATAAGGGTGTTAGCCATGCAGATATGTACAGGAAGAGCATTGCAGGCAGAGGCAAGGGCCAGTGCAAAGGCCCTAAGGCATCCTAGCATGCTCAAGCAACAGCAAGGCCAGAATCTCTAGATATTTAGAATCCCATCGTCTCATTTTTTAAACATAACTAGTTTCTAGAAAGTTCGTCCATATATTTAAATGAAATCTTCTCTTATAACTACCACCCATTTATTCTTTTTTAAAAATTTTTATTTATTTAATTAATTAATTTTATTTTTGGCTGATTTGTGTCTTTGTTGCTGCACATGGGCTTTCTCTAGTTGTGGCGAGCGGGGGCTTCTCTTCGTTGTGGTGCGCAGGCTTCTCATTGCGGTGGCTTCTCTTGTTGTGGAGCTCAGGCTCTAGGCGCGCGGGCTTCAGTAGTTGTGGCACGTGGGCTCAGTAGTTGTGGCTCGCAGGCTCTAGAGCACAGGCTCAGTAGTTGTGGCGCACGGGCCCGGCTGCTCAGTGGCATGTGGGATCTTCCCGGACCAGGGCTCAAACCCGTGTCCCCTGCATTGGTAGGCGGATTCTTAACCACTGCATCACCAGGCAAGCCCCCACCCATTTATTCTAATTTAATTCTCCTTCCACATGGCAGCTTTCCAAGTACTGCCCTCAGGTTTCTCCCACCTCCCACACCCTTCGATCATTTCTCCATGACACAATATCCAGGCTACTCGCCACCTTGATGATTCTCCTCAGGAAGAGTCCCTATTTGTCTCTATTGCTGTTCTGTGTGTACAAAAGACTTTTTTAAAATTAAACTTTATTTTGAGATGATTGTAGAAATCATACAGAGATCTGGTGTACCCTTTAATCAGTTTGCCCCAATGGTAACATCTTGCCAAACTGTAGTACGCTATCAAGGATACTGATATCAAGATATCAGGATATTGACATTAAGACAGTCAACATACAGAACAGTTTCATCACCACAAGGATCCCTCCTGCTGCCCTTTGACTGCCACACCCATCTCCCTTCTCACCCCTCATCCCTAACTGCTGGTAACCACTAATCTGATCACCATTTCTATAATTTTGTCATTTCAAGAATGTTATATAAATGGAACCATAGAATGTGTAACCTTTAAGGATTGTCTTTTTTCACCCAGCACAATTCCCCTGGGATTCATCCAAACTGTTGCATCCGTAATGCTTTCCAATCTTTGCTGAGCACTATTCCATGGCATAGATGCACGGCAGCTTCTTTAATCATGCACCCATTGAAGGACACCTGGGTTGTTTCCAGTCCTGGGTTATTATGAATAAAGCTGCGATGAACATTCATGTACAGGTTTCTGTGTGAACGTAAGTTTTCACTTCTCTGGGATAAATGCCCAGGAGTGCAAATTCTAGGTCACATGGTAGTTGCCTGTTTAATTTTTTAAGAAACTGCCACATTGTTTTCCAGAGTGGCTGCACCGTTTTACACTCCCACCAGCAATGTACAAGTGATCCAGTTTCTCCACATCCTTACTAGTATTTGGTGTTGTCACTGTAAAAAATTTTAGCCATTTTGATAAGTGCGTAGTAATATCTCACTGTGGTTTTAATTTGCATTTTTCCAACGGATAATGATGTTTAACATCTTTTCATGTGCTTTTCTGCCATTTGTTTATCTTCTTTGGTGAACATTTGTTCATATCTTGTGCCCATTTTCTAACTGGAATGTTTGGTTTTTTACTGTTGAGTTTTGAGTGTTTTCTATATATTCTAGATAGCAATTCTTTGTCAGATATGGGGGTTGCAAATATTTCTCTCCCAGTGTGTAGCTTGTCTTATTATCCTCTTTAATAGACAGAGCAAAAGCTTTTAATCTTTTTAAAAAATTCTTTTCCATTATGGTTTATTACAGGATACTGAGTATAATTCCCTGTGCTATACAATAGGACCTTGTTGTTTATCCACACTATATATAATAGTTTGGACCTGCTAGCCCCAAACTCCCAGTCCAATCCTCTCTCTCCCCACCTCCCCCTTGGCAACCACAAGCCTGTTCTCTATGTCTGTGAGTCTGTTTCTGTTTCGTAGATAAAAGCTTTTAATCTTGATGAGGCCCAATTTATCAGTTTTTCCATTTATGGATGGTGCTTTTGATTTCAAGTTAAAGAACTCTTTCCCTAGACCTAGGGCTCAAAGATTTTCTCCTCTTTTTTTCTAAAAGTTTCATAGTTTTACATTTAAAATCCATTTTGACTCCCTCACCCTGCGTTCTTCTAAAAGGTGCTCGTCCTTCCTGTGTTTACGCCTCTCCAAACCAGACTCCCTAGAGCCCTCAAGCACTCTCCATATGACTAGGCTTCAAATTACTTATGCACAATATCCAACTCGGCGTGTATCAAGAATGATTCATCATAGCCCTGTTAAGTAGGTTGCCCCAAACTTGATCCGTATCTGCAGGTTGAATCAGACTGGAAGCAAGAATACCTTGGCATTCCCACTTGAATCACTAGAAAATATTAGAGACTGGGACTTATACCATTGGCACTCCTGAGGCCTTTGGACTCAGACTGGAACGACACCACTGGCTTCCTGAGTCTCCAGCTCCCAGGCCACAGATTGTTGAACTTCTCGGTATCCATAATCAGCCGTGTGGCTGACAGGGTCTTGGTGCTCTGGCCTGCTGTCAGGCCTGAGCCGCTGAGGTGGGAGAGCTGAGTTCAGGACACTGGACCACCAGAGACCTCCCGGCCTCACGTAATATCAGTCGGCAAGAGCTCTCCCAGAGATCTCCATCTCAACGCTAAGACCCAGCTCCACTCAACGGCCAGCAAGCTCCAGTGCTGGACGCCGCATGCCAAACAACTAGCAAGACAGGAACACAACCCCACCCATTAGCAAAGAGGCTGCCTAAAATCATACTAAGTTCACAGACACCCCAAAACACACCACCGGACAAGGCCCTGCCCACCAGAAAGACAAGATCCAGCCCCACCACCCATCAGAACACAGGCACCAGTGCCCTCCACCAGGAAACCTACACGAGCCACTGAACCAACCTCACCCACTGGGGGCAGACACCAAAAACAACGGGAACTACGAACCTGCAGCCTGCGAAAGGGAGACCTCAAACACAGTAAGTTAAGCTAAAAAAAATGAGAAGACACAGAAATACACAGCAGATGAAGGAGCAAGGTAAAAACCCACCAGGCCAAACAAATGAAGAGGAAATAGGCAGTCTACCAGAGAACGAATTCAGAGCAATGATAGTAAAGATGATCGAAAATCTTGGAAATAGAATGGAGAAAATACAAGAAACGTTTAACAAGGAAATAGAAGAACTAAAGACTAAGCAAACAATGATGAACAACACAATAAATGAAATGAAAAATTCTCTAGAAGGGATCAATAGCAGAACAACTGAGGCAGAAGGATGGATAAGTGACCTGGAAGATAAAATAGTGGAAATAACTACTGCAGAGCAGAATAAACAAAAAAGAATGAAAAGAACTGAGGACGGTCTCAGAGACCTCAGGGACAACATTAAATGCACCAACATTCGAATTATAGGGGTCCCAGAAGAAGAAGACAAAAAGAAAGGGTCTGAGAAAATATTTGAAGAGACAATAGTCGAAAATTTCCCTAACATGGGAAAGGAAACAGTCAATCAAGTCCAGGAAGCACAGAGAGTCCCATACAGGATAAATCCAAGGAGAAACACGCCAAAACACATATTATATAAAACTATCAATAATTAAATACAAAGAAAAAATATTAAAAGCAGAAAGGGAAAAGCAACAAATAACATACAAGGGAATCTCCATAAGGTTAAAAGCTGATCTTTCAGTGGAAACTGTGCAAGCCAGAAGGGAGTGGCAGGACATTTAAAGTGATGAAAAGGAAAAACCTACAACCAAGATTACTCTACCCAGCAAGGATGTCATTCAGATTCGATGGAGAAATGAAACCTTTACAGACAAGGAAAGTTAAGAGAATTCAGCACCACCAAACCAGCTTTACAACAAATGCTAAAGGAACTTCTCTAGGCAGGAAACACAAGAGAAGGAAAAGACCTACAGTAACAAACCCAAAACAATTAAGAAAATGGGAATAGGAACATACATATCGACAATTACCTTAAATGTAAATGGATTAAATGCTCTAACCAAAAGACACAGACTGGCTGAATGGATACAAAAACAAGACCCGTATATATGCTATCTACAAGAGACCCACTTCAGACCTAGGGACACATACAGACTGAAAGTGAGGGGATGGAAAAAGATATTCCATTCAAATGGAAATCAAAAGAAAGCTGGAGTAGCATTTCTCATATCAGACAAAACAGACTTTAAAATAAAGACTATTACAAGAGACAAAGAAGGACACTACATAATGATCAAGGGATCAATCCAAGAAGAAGATATAAGAATTGTAAATATTGATGCACCCAACATAGGAGCACCTCAATACATAAGGTAAATGCTAACAGCCATAAAAGGGGAAATCAACAGTAACACAATAATAGAAACCCCACTTTCACCAATGGACAGATCACCCAAAATGAAAATAAATAAGGAAACAGAAGCTTTAAATCACACATTAAACAAGATGGACTTTAACTGATATTTATAGGACATTCCATCCAAAAACAACAGAATACACTTTCTTCTCAAGTGCTCATGGAACATTCTCCAGGATAGACCATATCTTGGGTCACAAATCAAGCCTTGGTAAATTTAAGAAAATTGAAATTGTATGAAGTATCTTTTCCAACCACAGTGCTATGAGACTAGATATCAGTTACGGGGAAAAAAACTGTAAAAGATACAAACACATGGAGGCTAAACAATATGCTACTAAATAACCAAGAGATCACTGAAGGAGTCAAAGAGGAAACCAAAAAATGCTTAGAAACAAATGACAATGAAAACATGATGACCCAAAACCTATGGGAGTCAGCAAAAGCAGTTCTAAGAGGGAAGTTTATAGCAATACAATCCTACCACAAGATACTAGAAACATCTCAAATAAACACCCTAAACTTACACCTAAAGCAAATAGAGAAAGAAGAACAAAATAACCCGAAAGTTAGCAGAAGGAAAGAAATCATAAAAATCAGAACAGAAATAAATGAAAAAGAAATGAAGGAAACGATAGCAAGGATCAATAAAACTAAAAGCTGGTTCTTTGAGAAGATAAACAAAGTTGATAAACCATTAGCCAGACTCATGAAGAAAAAAGGGTGAAGACTCAAATCAACAGAATTAGAAATGAAAAAGGAGAAGTAACAACTGACGCTGCAGAAATACAAAGGATCATGAGAGATTACTACAAGCAACTATATGTCAATAAAATGGACTATCTGGAAGAAATGGACAAATTCATAGAAAAGCACAACCTTCGGAGACTGAACCAGGAAGAAATAGAAAAATATAAACAGACCAATCACAAGCACTGAAATTGAAACTGGGATTTAAAATCTTCCAACATACAAGAGCCCAGGACCCGATGGCTTCACAGGCGAATTCTATGAATCATTTACAGAAAAGCTAAGACCTATCCTTCTCAAACTCTTTCAAAATATAGCAGAGGGAGGAACACTTCCAAACTCATTCTACGAGGCCACCATCACCCTGATACCAAAACCAGACAAAGATGTCACAAAGAAAGAAAACTACAGGCCAATATCACTGATGAACATAGATGCAAAAATCCTCAACAAAATACTAGCAAACAGAATCCAACTGCACATTAAAGGGATCACACACCATGATCAAGTGGGGTTTATCCCAGGAATGCAAGGATTCTTCAATATATGCAAATCAATCAACGTGATACACCATATTAACAAATTGAAGGAGAAAAACCATATGATCATCTGAATAGACGCAGAAAAAGCTTTTGAGCAAATTCAACACCCATTTACGAAAAACACCCTCCAGAAAGTAGGCATAGAGGGAACTTACCTCAACATAATAAAGGCCATATATGACAAATCCACAGCCAACATCATCCTCAATGGTGAAAAACTGAAACCATTTCCACTAAGATCAGGAACAAGACAAGGTTGCCCACTCTCACTACTATTATTCAACATAGTTTTGGAAGTTTTGGCCACAGCAATCAGAGAAGAAGAAGAAATAAAAGGAATCCAAATTGGAAAAGAATTAAAACTGTCACTGTTTGCCGATGACATGATACTATACATAGAGAATCCTAAAGATGCTACCAGAAAACTACTAGAGCTAATCAAGGAATTTGGTAATGTAGCAGGATACAAAATTAATGCACAGAAATCTCTGGCATTCCTATACATTAATGATGAAAAATATGAAAGAGAAATTAGGAAACACTCCCCTTTATCACCGCAACAAAAAGAATAAAATATCTAGGAATAAACCTACCTAAGGAGACAAAAGACCTGTATGCAGAAAACTATAAGACACTGATGAAAGAAATTAAAGATGACACAAACAGATGGAGATATATACCATGTTCTTGGATTGGAAGAATCAACGTTGTGAAAATGACTATACTACCCAAAGCAATCTACAGATTCAATGGAATCCCTATCAAACTACCAATGGCATTTTTCACAGAACTAGAACAAAAAATATCACAATTTGTATGGAAACACAAAAGACCCTGAATAGCCAAAGCAATCTTGAGAAAGAAAAAAGGAGCTGGAGGAATCAGGCTCCCTGATTTCAGGCTATACTACAAAACTACGGTAAACAAGACAGTATGGTACTGGCACAAAGACAGAAATATAGATCAACGGAACGGGATAGAAAGCCCAGAGATAAACCCACGCACATATGGTCACCTTATCTTTGATAAAGGAGGCAAGAATATACAATGGAGAAAAGACAGCCTTTTCAATAAGTGGTGCTGGGAAAACTGGACAGCTACATGTAAAAGAACGAAATTAGAACACTTCCTAACACCATCCACAAAAGTAAACTCAAAATGGATTAAAGACTTAAATGTAAGGCCAAACACCATCAAACTCTTAGAGGAAAACATAGGCAGAACACTCTATGACATAAATCACAGCAAGATCCTTTTTGACCCACCTCCTAGAGAAATAGAAATAAAAACGAAAATAAACAAATGGGACCTAATGAAACTTCAAAGCTTTTGCACAGCAAAAGAAACCATAAACAAGATGAAAAGAGAACCCTCAGAATGGGAGAAAATAGTTGCAAACGAATCAACTGACAAAGGATTAACCTGCAAAATATACAAGCAGCTCATGCAGCTCAATATCAAAAAAACAAACAGCCCAATCCAAAAATGGGCAGAAGACCTAAATAGACATTTCTCCAAAAAAGACATACAGATGGCGAAGAAGCACATGAAAAGCTGCTCAACATCACTAATTATTAGAGAAATGCAAATCAAAACTACAATGAGCTATCACCTCACACCAGTTAGATTGGGCATCATCAGAAAATCTACAAACAACAACTGCTGGAGAGCGTGTGGAGAAAGGGGAACCCTCTTGCACTGTTGGTGGGAATGTACATTGATACAGCCATTATGGAGACCAGTATGGAGGTTCCTTAAAAAAGTAAAAATAGAACTACCATACGACACAGCAATCCCACCTCTGGGCATATACCCTGAGAAAACCATAATTCAAAAAGAGTCAAGTACCGCAATGTTCACTGCAGCACTATTTACCATAGCCAGGACATGGAAGCAACCTAAGTGTCCATCAACAGATGAATGGATAAAGAAGATGTGGCACATATATACAAGGGAATATTACTCAGCCATAAAAAGAAACGAAATTGAGTTATTTGTAGTGAGGTGGATGGACCTAGAGTCTGTCATACAGAGTGAAGTAAGTCAGAAAGAGAAAAACAAATACAGTATTCTAACACATATATATGGAATCTAAAACAAAAAAAGGTTCTGAAGAACCTACGGGCAGGACAGGAATAAAGACTCACATGTAGAGAATGGACTTGAGGACACGGGGAGGGGGAAGGGTAAGCTGGGGCAAAGTGAGAGAGTGGCATGGGCATATATACACTACCAAATGTAAAACAGCTAGCTAGTGGGAAGCAGCCACATAGCACAGGGAGATCAGCTAGGTGCTTTGTGACCACCTAGAAGGGTCGGATAGGGAGGTTGGGAGGGAGACACAAGAGGGAGAGGATATGGGGATATCTGTATATGCATAGCTGATTCACTTTGTTATACAGCAGAAACTAACACACCATTGTAAAGCAATTATACTCCAATAAAGATGTTAAAAAAAAAAAAGATCCACAGGGGGAAAAAAAAAACTTTAAATATTTAATAGAATTCTCCAGTGAAACCATTTTGAACTGGAGATTTCTTTTTCAGAGCTTCAGAATTACAAGTTCATTTTTTCCAAAGGTTATAGGATTGTTACAATTGTCTATTTTATTTTGGTTGAGTTTTGTTTGTGTTTTTTGAGAAATTGGTCCATTTCTTCTAATATGTTGAATTTATGATCATAAACTTGTTCCTAGTATTCCCTTATTATCCTTTGAATGGCTACAGGATCTGTAATGATGTTCCCTGTTGCATTCTTGATTTGGTGATTTGTGCCTTCTCTTTTTATCTCTGTCAGTCCTGCTATTTATTTAAGTAAATATAAATATTTAAGTCTGCTGATTAACCAAAGACATTCTTCATTTCTGTTATTGTGTTTCTGACTTCCAGCCACTTGAATCTTTCTTATAGTTTCTGTCTCTGCTGAAGTTACCTATCTGATCTTGCATGTTGTCTACTTTTTTCTTTAGAGCCTTTAACATAGTGATCATAATTATTCTAAATTCATTCTCTGATACTTCCAATAGCTGTGTCATATCTGTGTCTGGTTCCGATGATTGCTTTGTCTCTTCAGACTGAATTTTCTTGCCTTTTGGCATGTCTTGTAATTTTTTGTTGAAAGCCAGACATTTTGTAGAAGGCAGCAGATACTGTGGTAGTGTTGAGGTTTGTTGTCTCTATGGACATCAGAGACACAGAATTCCTCTAGTGATCTTTTTTGGTCCCCTCTCTTGGTTTTGGGGCTTCCCTTTGTGCTGTTCCCAAGACTGTCTACCTCTTGCAGCTCTCCCTGCTGTAACCCACTGTTGTTATTCCTGGAGACTTGCTAGTGTGCTAGTGGGGCATGGTGGAGAGGTGTCTCTAATATGCTAAGCCTCAGTTTCATCAAAAGTGCTTCTGTCCCCCCTCCAGGGATAAAGTTTTCCTTCTCTTTCCCCAGATGCAGTGGGTAACCAACGGCATTCTCAACCAACAGCCTTGAGGCCCTTTTCCCTGAAGATTAAATCTTTTTAGGTGAGATGGGAATTGAGGCTGAGTGGAATTGATTCCTCCAGCCGCAACGGCATTTCACCGGTGTCCGCAGACCATGTCCACCCCCTGTAGGATAAAGCCTTTTTCTCCTTAAGGGATAAGGGTCTGACTGGAATTCTCAGTGATTCCTGAGCCAGCACTTCCAGCCTGCACCATGAATTTTCTCTGGATTTTCCCTGATCCTCCCTGTAAGAGCCAGGAGGGGTTCTTAGAGGAAATGTCTGCAAAAAGGTTTAACCCCTCTCCCCAGGAGCATCATACTCTCAAGCTAGTTCACACTAAGCCTCAAGTAATTTGCTAATTCTTCTAGGTTTATATTCTTTTCCATTTCTATAGTATCTGATGGCTTCTGTCCCTGGTAAGCAAATGCTCAGGTCCTGTGTCTCAAAAAAAGTGCCTGTCTCTCTCCAGAGTTTGAAATGGCTGTTTGCTCTGAAAACTCAGTTCTCTTTTACTTTCCGGTCTGTCCAGCTTTTTTCTTGTTGTAAGCACGGGAAGGACATCCTGCAGCTCTCTGTGTCTCTGAGCTGAAACTGGAAGCCCTAATCAACCATATTTGACCTACAAATGTCAATTCCATATGGTTTAACCTAACAGACCATGGCATAGTTTCTGGACAGTGCACCTTGTTTTGCTGCAGCCAAAGTCTAACTAGAGATTTCCGGAAAAGATTGCTATGGGTTATTCTACACACAATTCATCGAGAGTGAGATGATCCCCCCATGACAGTGGTCCTCAAACTTGAGCATGCATAAGAATCATCAGGAGGACTTCTTAAAACACAGATCACTGGGTCCTTCTCCAGAGTTTCTAAATCAGAAGGTCTAGGTCAGGGCCCAAGAATTTCCATTTCTACCACTTCCCGGTTGGTGATGCTACTATTGCTCTTTTGGGGATCACACCCCAAGAACCCTATGGCATGTCTCAGAGGCTCAGGGCTCATCTACATGTCCTACTTATTCATCACTTTGAGGGCAAATGGTCAGCTCTGAGGGGCTCTCATCTGACTTCAGAGAAGTGTCAGGAGTAAAGGAATCAGGAATATGCTCACCCTTGAATTCATTCTTTCTCCAGAGTGAAGCTAAATAAAAAATAATGTTTTACGTCTTAAAACAGAGGTAGCCACGGTTTTCTAATAGTCGATGAAAGGCTTAGAGTTAATGGTGTACAGACCATGTGAATTTGTTCTAAGATCCATGGTGATGTAAGCACACTCCTTTGGGTCCAGGTGTTGGCTAAGACTCAGGTACAAGTAAAGCACCTCAAGGCTTTCTTCATAACTGTTTTCTTATGTCATGAATCCCCAAGAATGCTACAGTTTTGTGCTTAGAGTTTTAGTAAAGGTAAAACTACACTGCTCAAATTTATAGAATAAATTCCATTTGGCATCAGTCACAATTACCAATTCATCTATTCAGTCAATAAACATGTATCAAGTGCTTAGTATGCACCTGGCAATGTTTTAGGTGCTGGGGACATAGCAGTGAAGAAAATAAAGTCACTATCTCATGGCGGCTTCATTCTAGGGAGAGGAGACAGAAAACAGACAGGTAAGTAGGTGGTGTGTGTGTGTGTGTGTGTGTGTGTGTGTGTGTGTGTGTGTGTGTGTGTAAGTGAATGAAACAGAATGAAACAGACTCTCCTATGGGACAGTCTGAGGGAAGATGGAGGCTAACGTTGCTCTTGTATTTAGTGGGTTAGGGATGGCCTCTGTGATGAGGTGACATTTGAGCAGTGACTAGCCAGAAGGAAGAGACCCAGACTTGATACCCATGGAGGTTTAGGCAACTACAACTTCAGTGGCGGATGGGTGGTTAGTCACTTTTTTATACTAACGTTAATTCAATTATGTTTATCATCAGGCAAAAACTATTCTTGCTAAAAATCTCAGGTAACTCACACTCCACTTCTCGGAATTGTCTTAAGGATAAATTGGAAATGTGGACATAGATTTATGCCCAAAGATGCTCGTCATAGCTTTATAAAATAAAAAAAGTTGGAATTTACCAAAAATGCCCTTCTTTCCCTGACCTCCCCACACTCAAGGCTCCCTTGGCACTTCTGCTCTGCAGTTCCAAAGCCCCTGGACTTCCCCTCTGTGGTCATGCTTTCTTCCTGTGGAAGACTTGCCTGCTTACCTGTCTATTTTCTCCCATTTGAGCTCCCTGACGACAGGGTCTACGCTGCATTCAGCACCCATCACGGGGTCCGGCACATCGTTAAGCACTCAATACGTGTTCCAGAAAAGACTGGTTAAATGCTCTCTGGCGTATCTAGAGACAGAGTATTATGCAGCCATTACAAATCATGTTTTTGGAAAAAAAGCAATGCCAAAGAAATGATGATACCAAGTATAAAAACCAGACTATAAAACTATAGACACAGAATGACCTCCATTACGAGACTCCAAAATTATTAAAGGCTGCATCTGAATGACATTCGGACAATTACTGCCTTTCTATTTTTTTAAATTCAAAGCATTTCACATCTCTTTTTATTCTCTAAATTAATCTCACTGCCCAGACCATGCAGACCTATTGGCCAGGAACTGCCCCTGCCCAACCACAAGAAGGCCAGAGGGTACAATCCTACCAGGTCCCTGTGGTGGACATGTGGAAATATTAATCTGCCTTTCTCTTTATCATTTTTATTTTCCACTTTGGGTATAATAATAGCTTCCTAATCAGAAAAAAAGTAAGTTAGTTAAAAATACTCAAGGTGACTGACTGGGTTCTACATTTGAACCTACAGTCATCACTCTGGTCCTTTAAACCTTAGAGGATTCGTTGGTAGGATTCTTGTCAACAGGCCCCTCCTTAGCATGTGTTGTCCTCCATTACCTTGAAGCTTCTCGTGCTCCGCTTGGCCTCCCCGTTTTGTCTTCCTCATCACCCCCTGCCAGATTCTCAGCACTAGATGTGTCCCTTTAAAACTGGGGCATTTATCTTTCTGGGCCTGAAGTTCCCTCTGAGACTTCTCTGTCTCTCTTCATTCCAGATTCACTTCCTCCAAGGAGACTGCCCTGATTGAGAACAAATAAGAATGTTTCACGAGAGCCTCCTGGGGCCAAGGCAGGGGGGCAGGTGGGTATTTCATACAAGGGTCCCAGTTCATCTACCTCCTGTCAGCATTCAACAGCAGAGCTTCAGCCCCAGGCAAGTTCCTGGTCCTCTCAGATTAGGCCCCAAACTAAGAAACCCTCATGAAGCTTGAAGAGAATCCTCTCCCTTTCTCCTAAGACATCTCTGTTTTTCTCCTGGGGAATAACCTTGGAAATGCTATTGACTTCTTTGTGGTTTTTCTTTTTAGCTTTAAAAATTGGTTTGAAAACCCTTTAAAACTTAAAAAAAAATTAACAAATAATGAAGTTTTGCATTTCCAGGGCGCATTCTCATCAAAGCGCTCAAAGTTTGCCAACAAATCTTGGTTTCTTAGAGAACTGGTCATATTCTATAGGGGTGAGAGAGAAGGGAAGCATTCGCGACTTAAATGACATTGTTTATCTGTATAATTTAATTAAACGTGTTGCCATTTAAAGAGAACTGCCCCATGAAGCTGGTTCTCCAGGAACTCAACTCTTCTTTTTTAGTCAGTTTTTTTTTCCCATCTATTTTTTCCTTAGAAAATTCTAGCTACAACCTACTAGGTTACCTTGTTCTATTGTTTGGTTCAAATATTTTTATCACCTAATGCTCCAACAAGAAAAAAATAGCCCATTTTACTGTGAAACCTGGATTCACAAATCGATTAGCACACACTTTCATTTATGGAAAGAGGCTGCCCTCACAGGCACTCCAATTTGGGGTCGCTTAAAAAGGCATGAAATAAAACTACCTCTTAGGAATCTTCATCTGCTTCATGGATTCTCCTTGACTTCACGGGCTGCCTTCTGCTGCACGTGTTGGGAAACCCTAGGGACAGAACTAGGAATGACAGCAAAGGTTCATCGCCTTAAGAGACATGACCCCTCTCTGTCCTTACACCAGTGACAAACATTTATTTCTGGCCGGGAAGAGTTTTCTCTGCCTAGGTCATTGTGTTTCCTCATTAGAGCCAGTTTTGGGAACGGCATCTTCTTCCCCTGGCTTGGGTCAAAAGCGCCAAGCCTTCCCTCTGTTGGACACTGCAATCAGCCACGCTGAGCACCTATCACCCACACACGCGTTGCTTTGTTACAGTTTGTACAAAACCAAAGAGAAAAGCTTTTTACCAAACCCTCTTGGTGCTAAAACATCTTGACATTAATTTGTGCTAAAATAACTAGAGGACTAAAACCTAATCTACTACAAAAAAAGAGACCATGATGACCTCAGGTTACAATACAAAGACCTTTGTGGGACGTGGGGATTATTTTTATACAGACCATGGCAACTGTAAGCAGTAAATTATACTCCCTGTGGTTTTCCCATCAAGGAGCTGGTTACGAAAGGAAAGAAAAGCCTGCCATTAGTAACCAAAGACACACATGTGATGATAGATACAGGCTGTCTTTATGGGAGAAACAAATCATGTGCTCGAGTATACTGTCTAGACGGCTGTGGATGAATAAAAATGGCTTTACACAATTATTTGGATAATAATTTAATGATCTTTACACTAAAAAAGAATTTAGACCTAACTAGAATTTTCTGCGTAAATATGAATGTAAAAGTGAACAACTTAAAAATGGAATTCACAGCTACAGATTTTACTGGATTATTTCTCTTCACTTGGGAAAGATGGGAAGGGGGGCACTATATTCCATTTCTTCTGAAGACATTAAGACACTTCTCTGAGAGTAACCGAATTGTGGAAAATGGAGGAAAATGACTTTAATTCCAAGATATCATTCCTCTTGGACCATGACAACTTTGGACAAAAATATTTCCACAAAACTTCATTTTAATCATCTTCTTTACAAAGCACAATACTTAAGACTTTTCTAAATACAACTTTAGAAAATGAAGCAAAAAAAAATAATCTCCACAGATGCTGGTCGAGTCCATGCTGAAAGCAAAAGAATTTTTTCAAAAGTGATACTTGCAAGCTGTTCAATATTCTTCACAGGCCCATTTTGTAAAGAGTGAAGATGGTGGCTGCTCGGGCAGTGGCTCATCCAGTTCCATGACTGTAGAGTCCTCTTGCTGGTTAGCCCATAGGGCAGTAATGAAGCTGGATACGCCAACTTCTCCTTCTAGAATTGCTCCTCTCTCTCCTGATACAAAGAAAGCCAATGGCTCTATTTTTCAGGTCGCCAGTGCCCCACGAGGGCACTCCAACCTCTCAATTTAATTTATTCACAATCTTTCTCTGTATACACATTATATAAAACTATACCGTTAGGGATTTTCATGATGAGTGAATGAGAAATCCAAATGTCAAAGAATCCAATCCTCATTCTTATATTTGGTGGTGGGAAATCTCTAAAGCCTTCAAGTTTAATGTAGAAATGCCTAGAACAGTCAAGGGGTATAGGAATGTTTTATGTTGCCCTTGGAAACTTGGCGCTCCTGGCCCCAAGCAAACGGAGGGCAAGGCTGCTGGAAAGGCAGTATGTCCAGATATGAGAGTGAAGGGTGTGAGGCTTCTTTCTTTACACACTCCCTTCCCTTAACTTTGCCATCATCCTGGAACCGTACCTGGAGGACCAGGATGTCCAGGGCTCTGGAAATACTCTGAGGGAAATAGCAGCCTCCGGCAACAAGGTTGAATAAGTAGGTAAGAGGAAGGCAGGGGAAGGGAGAGAGGCAGAGACATTCATTTGTAATACTTTCGATGATCAAGAACGTGTGATGATTTTTTTTTTGCATCACTCCTTCAGTGTTATCAATTCTCATTCTTTGTGGTTGTACAAATCTACTCATATTTAGTAGTTTCGCTCTAAAACTCAGGAAATGGACAAAGCAGCTTTTTAGAAACACATAAAACACCTTCAGGGGCCATGAAGGGACCATCCCCCCGACCCCCCAATCCCCAAACTATCTTGCAATACAGTATGCTCCCCTTATTTTCTGCTAAGGATGAGAAAACAGTTACATTAGTCTAAAGCTGAACTCTTCATTGGCTACAAAGATAAAGTGGACAAGCAAACACCAGTTTCCTCGGGTCGGAAAAAGCAATTCCATGAATGCAAGAGAGATCCAATGGCTACGCTTCAACAAGCGCCTCCCCCCTTTCTCTTGGACCTGAGGAAGGGGTTACAAGAGAGCAAGGCAAATGAGATCATGTGAGTACACCTTCAACAACAGCACACGTGGATAGCCTAGTGCAGGAAATAATACAACTCCCCCCCCCGCCTTTGTTTTCATTTGCATTTTACTTTTATTTATTTTTGCTTTAATAATGCATATTCCGTTCACTCAAAAGGTGCAAAGGACAGGAAGCAGGGGTTTAACTTGGCTGATGAAAAATCAAGCAGGGGTGACATTTCTAGTTCATGAACAACCTAAAACTAGGAGAACTTAAAAGTCACAGCTGGTACCAAAGAGCACGCCCAACTTCACAGCTGTCTCCTCTTAGGACCTTTGGTTAGGCGAGAGAAGCTTTGAAGACAGTGGCCTCTAGTAGACTTTGATAAGTGACTAAAAAAAATAAATGCGTGTGTGTGTTTTTTAAATCATGGTAGCTGCATCACAAAAGCTCCAATCAAGAGGGTGGTAAAAAGAAGGCACAGATCATTGCAAATACCAGATTTTCTCTTTCTCTTTTTGTAAATATACCATCATATATAAGCTAAAATTTATCTTAGGGTGGTGGGGTTTGCTGGCAGGAGGAGGGACAAGTTGGACCTAAAATTGCATATGTAATAGACTCCTTGAGGGGGACACAGAGCGAGGCAGCTTTCCGCCTAAAGCAAAAGAATGGGATGCTCGCTCTGGACTATGTGTAATACAAACACTGGGGGAATCTGTGGCAAAACACGATTAAAAAAATCATAAAATTATAAAGCTTGTAAACGAAGACTCTAAAATTACATTTTATTAATGGAAAATATCATCAAAATAGTACCACTATGGACTAAACTGCCTGAGTTTTCGTTTCACGTGAGATCTCATAGTAAAAAAGCCTTTAGCACAATTTTCTCTGTTTAAGTCACAACCAGTGCCAGACCCAGGACTATACCATGGGGAAGAGTCTCCTCTTGGATGGAATTTGTGTTGTGCTATCAAGACTTTTGTGCTAATCTTTCAAACAGGGACATGTTGAGGCAATTTTTCATCTTTTGGCACAAGGTTATTTTGGCTGGGGCGGAAAATTTGAGTCTTGGACTTGGGATGAATAATGCGACATTTCATTTATCAAGTATTCATTTTGATTGAAGAGCTTTCTTTATGTCATTAACTTCCATCTATAAAGGAAAAACAAGAGCCGAACAAAATCACAATGAATTGGCTGGTTGGATAAAAGCTGAAAGATAAGCAACCTGGTTGATTGAGAGCAAATAGTCAACCTGACAATTTGAAAGGGGAAATGGGTGAAACGACATCTGAATGAAGAGTTGATCATGATGCCAGAAATTGACATAAACCTAAAGAACAGGCACACCAACTCGAAGTGCTAGGAAAGGGGGGATGTTTGAATTCCCAGGCTACCAGTATCCAAAATTTGTCAAAAGCAATGATACAACAGTAATTTCAGTTCCTTGGCCAGAGGGTGGAGCAGGGTGTCCTGCACACTGACCACTTGGCAGGTCTGGAAGGCAGCTGTGGTTGGGCCCAAGGGGGTGTCTATCAGCACCCGCAAAGTGATGACAAGCAGCTACCTATCCTTTAAGCACCATGGATCCCAGTCACCACCAAGGGCACCAACTGCATGAGAGCTGAAAGCCTACCATTCCCAACTCCTATACACTCTCTACCCTTTGGTAAAGGCTGAGTTAGACCAGAGGGAGGCTAGAGAGAGGGTGACACAGCTCTGATGCCCTGCAGGACTGACACGGCTGTCAGGGAGAAGTAAAGAGATAAGGAGCAAGTGCCAAGTGTGGCCGGCTGTGGTCCTTGGGGTCCCAATAGCGGCATGACAGAAGCGCCAATGGGGTCTCCCTGGCACCATATGCCCTCTGGCAGTTACGACAATGAGGCCTCTGAAAACTGAGGGGAACTTTTCACAGAGGAGATGTTTCAGATAAATTCCAAATGAGAAACCTAACTTGGGGCACGTTTGCTAATGCCTCCCTTCCCCAAGACTTCCTGGATCCCAGGAGAGGATGTGAAGGGGGGCTATATAGTTCTAAGAAAATTCTCACAGGAAGCGCATCGAAATTGGTAGAGAAGTAACTATCATTTCTTTTCTTTTTTTTTTAACATCTTTATTGGAGTATAATTGCTTTACAATGGTGTGTTAGTTTCTGCTTTAAAACAAAGTGAGTCAGCTATACATATACATATAGCCCCATATCTCCTCCCTCAATTATTTTCAAAATAAAGCCCGGACTCTGCTCCCACCCCCAAATGAGCCTCTCACGGGGCAACAGGACCCCAAGGGACCCACCTGCAACCGAAGCCGGATTTTCTTCTCTTCATCCAACTCTGACAGTAACTGCTTAATCTCTCGTCTGGAAAGCAAATGACAAAGTTAAACAAAAGCCCAGACTTCCCCGACAAGAGATATGAAGTCTCTTATCATTACAAAATCCATCTGATCCTTTTACAAAGAAAGTGTGGACAGAACATTACATTATATTTTCTTTGCACGGCTATTGCTTAAAGCCTGTTGCAGATGGAAAGGCCTTTATTTCTGGGCTCCCCAAATATGTAGCCATCAAATAGTAGGTCTGAAATGACCTTTGAAATCCCTTAGCGCAAGTTTCTCCTAAAAGAAGATGGGGAAACTGAGGCCCAGAGAGGTGGCCTGACTTGCCCAATGACGACACTCCAGGTATCCAGGCTCATATTCGGTCATCTTCCCTCTAACTAGTCCTTTATTATAGAATCACTGGTCTTTACATGGACTTACATAATAATATTCATTGCAGACATTTTTACCACTCCATATATATTTCATTTATTTTCACAGAGTTTTACATTACTGAAAGGTTACTGGTACGTTTTCAGAGATTCTCACAAAATCGTGCAAATAGTAACACCCGAAAACTTGGAGGTAAAAGAACTGAACTAACGATATGGTAATCATGTCATAGAGAAAGTAGACACGAGTTAGAACACACAGCCCAGTGCCCTTCCCAACAGTAAACAGTGAAGTAGAACAAAACTAATCATCTTGCAAACTCAGGCTCTACACTTAGGACACTGCAACCATCCTAACTCTGGTCAGAGAGCTGTACTCCATTCTAGGGTATCAGACACTCCATTTTACGCACACGTTTTTATAAACTGGACTGGAAAATCAAAACACAAACACCGCAGAACCAGCACAAGAAACAAGGTAGATGTTATGTAGCATTTGCTCACTTCAGATGAGCACCACGATGGTCCCTGCACTTGGGTCAGTGTCCCAGCACTGCTGTCAACACGTTGGGTTCTCTGACATTAACCACCTGTGCTGCGTTCCTGCATTTATTCAAGCACACGCTATGCTCCAGCAGTCCAGGTTGGGGAGTTAGTTGGGGAGGGAGGTGCGAAGATAGTCGCTAAGTCTTGAACTAGTAAAAAAGGGTACGTCTACGAGGAGGGAGGAAGATGGGGGAGTTGATGGAGAAGAGCCAGGACAGAAGCAGGGAGGTGAGAACTGCATGTTTGGGGATGACGGGAATCAGCACAGACTTGAGCCAAAGGCTGAAAGGAAAGTGACGTCAAGAGCTAAGGTGGGAGACTGGGGGGGACCCAGTGCTCCTGGGCGTGAGGGCCAAGCTGAGGAAGGCTGTGAAGGGCAGGCCTTGGAGAGGGGCCACTGTGATGTCTGATTCAAGAAGATGTTGGCTGGGGAAGGACAAGTGCAGCCATCCATGCCCGGGTTCACAGTGGAGAGAGGAACAAAGGGGTGGAGTGGCCCCAAGGCACTGGCGATTCTGCACTCCAGACTCAGGCACAGGCCATTTCAGAAAAGTTCCGGGCACTTTTCAGAGCGAGGGCCCCAAGGGACGAAGCCCTGGATCCAGGAGTGTCTGACCCGTCTTGTTCAGAAGGCTGAGAACCAGTGCTCTGGGATGTACTGGTGCTGTCGGGTCACTGTCCAGGCAGGGGACACCTGTCGCCTGGACACGGATGGGGCCTTTGGGTATGCAAAGCTATACTGTGCCGGGTCAGATACGAGTTGGGGACTTGGAAGAGTTAGGGGCAGCCTGGCTGGCCCCTCAAGACCCGCTCTAGTCCCATCCTGCGGTTCTGCGTATTTATCTGATGAGCCCCTTCCAGGCAGGGGGTGAGTCCAAGAGGCCCCCAATTCATATGACACCTCCAGCCTGAGTGGAACAGAAGCGAATAGAGCCATAGTACTCAAAGTGAGTTCCATGGAAGCCTTGTCCTAGAATGTTCTAGGGAAAAAATGGACTCCGTGATTAAGTACGTTTGGGAAACACTGCATACGTTATCCTCCATCTTCCCATGCACAGTGAAGGCTCTGAGCAGTCCTTCGGAGAAGAAAGTAACTTTGTTTAACCCAATTATTCCCCAAAGTACACAAAACACTTCGGGGCCCTCCAGCTGCAGGCATCCTCCCGAAGGTGTGACTGCGGGTCTGTGGCCCCATTGCCCGCCACTGCCCCGGGCTCCTCCCGATCCGGGCGGCCAGGCGCCAGGAGTGCACTGACCTGCCGGGCCGCTCCACGCGCCTGTGAACCTGCCCGTGCTGTGCCCTCTGCTGGGGTGCTCTGCTCTTGGCAATGCTAGGTCGGCTTTCGAAATCCTACTCAGGAAACACCTCGAGATGCCTCCCCCGTTCCCTCCAGAAAGAGCCAACGGATCCCTAAACTCTCTGCGCCTCCGTTTATTCAGATAAGTGCCTCCTGACTTCTAATCCTTTTACCATTATTTTTTAACTGCACACAGCATCCTGGGTGATATGCGTGTGATACTTATTTTGGCTTGCAGGTCCCTCTCCCCATCTAAGCGCCCCTTGAGGATCAGGCACGCACAGAGGCCGCTCGAGTCTCCTGGTGAGAACACCTTGATGAGTGTCAAGCCTCAGGTTCAAAGAGTCCCTGCATCTTTTGCATACATTGTACCCCTAAATGCAAGCCAATTCCTTCATGGGGCAGCTAACTGAAGGAATTGCCATTTTTCTGGTGCTAGAAGAAAAGCTGGCTGTTGGGATTATTAAGAAGTGGTGTATGCACCACTTCCGTGGTGTCTTCTGGGGATTTGAAGATCTTTCTTTTTCGCAGCCTGCTGAGCGCGTCCCTGTAGCTGACTCCTCCCCTGTGCCCCGGCGCCAGCCCGTGTGCAGCTGACCCAGTTTACACGTGGAGCTGAGCTCAGTGAAGCTCCTCGGGTTCACACCCCCACTCCCAGCCCTGCTGCCACCATCCCCAGGGAGGCGGCCCACCCTCAGGGACAGGCTGGGCCCCAAGGTGGCAGAACCAGGCCCTGAGCCGGTGGAAAGCAACCCCCGGAGGCAGTTACAGAAGGGGCCGCAGACACTCACTTCTGCTGGTCCTTCATGGTCTCGACGATGCCCCTCAGCTCCCGGACCTGTGTCCTCAGCTCCTCCACGGCCGCCTGGCTGCTGGCTGGAGGCTCCATCTTTGGTTTTCCTTCCGCGCCGAACAGAGACGGGGAGTTGGCTCTGTGTCCAACTGCTCCCAGAGAGGACGACAGGGGAGAGGATGCTGCTGAGGACAGAGGCGCCGGCCCGCCACTGCCCGCAGCCATGGTCCCCGGCTTGGGCGGCAGCGAGGCTTTGTTGTCGGACACCTGTGATGAGTGAGGACAGAGAGGATTCAGGCTAGGGATTCGTGTGCTGCACCTCCCCGTCCTGTTTACTAAAACCCGCTATCTACATCCCCGTCCCCGCAGCCCTCCGTGTACTCCACTCACTCGCTCATTCCTTCATCCACAAGCCCCCAGGGCCTACTTGGTGCAGGCATCCCCTTATGAACTTTAAATTTGACCACCTTTCTGAACAGGTAGTTCCTGACTGGTTTAATGTACACATCCAGAGGCCCATGTACCCGCTAGGCTCTGCAAACCCTGAAGTGAGCAAAACATTTTCTTGGCCCTCAAGGAGCTTAGAACCCAGTGAGGTGCAGACAGACAGACCAACCAACACACTGTAGATGAGGGGGGAGCGTGCACGCAGGGTGGGAGGCACACAGCGCCGCAGAAGTATATACAGAATATATATACAGAATATACACAAGGGACCAAGCGTCCCAGAGGGAGGGCATCAGGCAGGAGCCCACAGCCTCATCCTGGAGGAGGTCAGAGAAGAGTAAGTGGGGGGCGGGGGGGGCGGGGGAAGTTCTAGAGGAGGGAGCGTGCTAGCAGACGCCTGGAGACCCGAGAGTGAACTGCATTCACGGGAAGCCAGAATGTCAGGGGGGCAAGAAAGAGGTAGGGCGCACACAGGGGGCTTGCGGAAAGGGTTAAAAAGATCGCCTGCTGAGCTCAAGATCACTGTGGCCGCAGAAGGGCTGAAGGCCTGGTGGGTCTGGAGGTCTAGACAATTGCTAGGAGGCTCATACGGTGAAAGCTAAAGATGGTGAGGGTTTGACTCAGGCGGCGGCCAAGAGGATAGAGAGAAGACAGCTTCGAGAGATGCGGCAATGGCAGGCTCATCCAACCAAGAGACGCAGTCCCTGCCCTCCCAGAGCAGGCACCCCAAGGCCAGGAGGATGTGGTCCTGGACAGGCCGTAGTGGGCGAGGAGGAAGTACGGATCAAGGGCCATGGGTGGGGATGGAGGAAGGAGGCGTTAGGGTTGACCCTTTCATGGGAGGAAGAACAGACTGAAGGCCCAAACAGTGATCTCAGTTTTGGACACACGGAATTTTAGGAGCCTGAGGGATGGCCAAGGGGGAAGGCCAATGGGTAGAGCCGATGACTGAAAAAGTGAGCTGGGCCAGAGAAATCACCAGAGGCAGTGCAAGCCATGGGGGTGGATGACGAAGAATGAGAAGAGGCACAATGACGGACCCTGCGGACGCCCCAAGTTGAAGAGGTGGAGGGAGAGGGGAGAGCCCTTGGGGACTGGGACAAAGTGCTGAGAGGGGATGGAGCCAGACCAGGAGGGGGCCTTGGGCATGGAAGTCTCCTGGAGGAGTTTCCAGAGGATGCTGAGATGAGAATTAGGGGGGAGCCCATTTGGTGGAGCCAAGGGAGACTGAAATCTGATCAAGGCAGGTGAGCGCCTGCATGGGACATGAGGGGCGTGGCCTGCAAGTTTAGAACTCTCTTTCCAAACACTCGGCTGAGGAAAGAAGATGGGAGAAAGGGAGAGGGTGTTCGTGGAGAAGCCTCAGGAGGAGGCAGGATCAAGGAAGGGTTTTGTTTGCTTTCAAAGATGGGGGAGACCCTGAGCTGGGAGGTGTCTTGAGGGTAAGAGCCAAGGCTGAAGACGGAGGAGGCAGGCAGGGGAGGCCTGATGGAGAAGTGCCCTGAGGGGGCCTGGAGGGCACAGGGAACACGACGGTCATGGGTCGGGGGAACAGGGGCACAAAGCAGGCCTAGGGGAGGCGGCAGCTGCAAGGGAAGGTGAGATCACAGGTGGGGTGCGGCGGATGGGGCCAGGTAGTAGACGGGACATTGGGGGGTGAAGCGGGGGAGGGGAGGGAGCTGAGGCTGCCGGCGCCCAGGCCGGGAGCCAAGACGAGGCTGGGTTGGCACAGTGAGGAGGCAGAGTCTGGATTCAGGCTGTGCTACAGGGAGAAACTGGGCAGAGTCAGCCAGAAGCAGATGGGCCATCATTCCCAGCCTTGCTGCTCGCCTTTTCTCTGCCAACTTATCATTGAGGAAAATCACTTTCTGCTGCCAGGGAGAGCGATCCACCATCCTGTGCTTATTGTTAGCAGGAGTCATAGTCAGAGGGGCGAGGGACTGACATTTACGGAGCTCTGGTTATATGCCGGACGCGGGCTGGACAACTGAAATGAGGATTAGTTGGCACACAGCTTGACGGAGCAGGAAACTGAGGCTTAGGGATGTGGCTGAGAAATTCCCCAAGTCTCACAGCTCATAAGCAGCAGAACTGAGATTCAATTCCCTCCCCATCAGCTGGACCCTCAGGCCTGGTACAGTGACCGTGGCTGCCTGAGTCTGAAGATTCGTGCTCTCCTGACCTGATTTCCTTCGCTTCTTTTCTATTCCTGGGTTCATACATTTCCCACCTTGCATTATCACGCACCTCCCTCAGCCCACCGATGTCCTCACACTGACTGACTTCCAGGCACTTTTTCAATCAACGCTTCTTTTTGCATTTCCTACGTGACTCGCTCTCCCGTCCCATTTCAGCTAACAAGCACTCGTTATAAGCCCTCACAGAGTATAGGCCACCAAATGCCCTGATCAAATTAGTTCAGGTGGAATTTCTAGAAGCAATAAACAAGACATGACAACTCCAGGCAAGTGAAATAGGCTAATGGGATAGAACAGTGCAACTCAGAAACGTGATGAGCCACTGCCCACCAGTAGATGTCACTATAGAGACACCCTAGGGACGTCGGAGAGGCTGCAACTATAGGCATTCCTATGGTCACCAGAAAAAACGGATCTAAATCCAATTTCTGTAAATGGAAGCCTTTTATAAAGGAAGACTGCTTCAGTTTTGTGAATAATTACAATCGATCTGTTTTATAGGATCATATTTTTGCTGACTATATCAGATTTTTAAGAAAAGCTATACATATAAAGTCTTAAATCTATCAGAAGAAAATTCCACATCACCTTTGATTTCTTTGTGTTAATTCATGCTTCGAGTGCTTTAAAAATGACTTCCATTTTCTGCTTTTAGACAGAAGGCAGCTGCTAATGTTTACAGAAAATAATTCCAATTGATTGGGTTCTCTTAGCATGAGAAAATGGAATTTTAAAATCTTACTTCACAATCATAGGACGAACAGAACTTGTACAGGGTACCCTTCAGAAGCCACATGCAGTTGGTAAACAATGTGTTCTTTGTTCCTCACAAGTCAGTAATAAAAGAGCTATACCATCCCCTGGGCGTGCAATGAAATTAATGTTTTTAAACATTTTAAACATTAAAATGACTATAAATTTATCCTAATAAACGAATCCAAATGAGCTTTTCTTTAAGAAATCCCATTAGTTATTCAAATTCATGAACTGCCAACCATAATTTGTGACACCACCAGTTTTGAACATAAGAGTCACAATCTGTGGGCAGAGGGCACAGCATTTAATATATTTAATGTAGTATTTCTAGACACCTCTAGGTTTTTAAAGTTGTTTTGGTTCTTGTGATGGTGATGGTGGTGGTGGTGGTGGTGGTGGTGGTGTGCGAGGGCATTGTGTGTGTGTGTGTGTGTGTGTGTGTGTGTGTGTGTGTGTGTATGGTTGATGGTATGAAGAGGAGATCAAACCACAAGAGAAAACATGGGTTTCTGCCCAGTTTTGGAGACTGTCACATTCCTTAGGGATTTTGATTACCAAAGTCACTGTCACCAAAGAATGACAAAAACTTGTGTTGCCTGTTGCAACGGACTGAATGTTTGTGTCCTTCCAAAATTCATATGAAAATCCTAACCCCCGCTGTGACGGTATTGGGAGATAGAACCTTTGGAAGGTGATTAGGTCATGAGGGTGGAGCTCTCATGAACGGGGTTAGTGCCCTTCTAAAAGGGACCCCAGAGAGCTCTCTCACTCTACTTCCTCCATGTGAGGACACAATGAGAAGTTGGCAGTCTACAACCCTGAAGAGATCCCTCATCAGAACCTGACCATGCTGGCACCCTGGTCTTGGGCGTCCAGCCACCAGAAATGTGAGAAATAAATTTCTATTGTTTATAAGTCACCCAATCTATGGCACTTTGTTTTAGCAGCCCCACATGACTAAGACATCTGTTTATCCTTGTTTGGTTTATAACTCATCATCAGAGCATACACGTAAAGGCAGGGATCCTGTGCTGTCAGGACACCCTCGCCATGGCTGGCCACTCACTTGGGATATGGTAACAGTCTTTGAAGTTTTCTTTGATGCGTCCACTCCTCTGTGTGCAAGCGAAACGTGTTCTTCTTTATCTTCTTCAGGACTTGGGGAGTCAAAGATATCAGGGCTTGAAAGGGAAGACTGGATAAAGCCAAAAGAAAATGCTCTTGTCAGAATTACACCTTAGCTGACATAGCTTTTGTTAACATAATGCAGTGTGCCTTTCAAAGCACTGACACTTCTATTTTGTTTGTCTCCTCATTACAACCACAGGGCAGAAAGTGTGCTATTATCTGTGTGCTAGAGAGAGTGGCAGAACTGAGACTAAGATTTCCTAGACCAGGGATCTTTCTTTCTATGGGATCTTTCCACTGATGCCCGTTGGTCATTTCATCCATGTGAGCATCTGTCATCCATCTTTTCCTGCTCAGAGCCTCTCTCTTTTTTTGTAAACATTTGCTGCCGTGTGCCAAGCACTCAGCTTGGTACTGAACTTAACAGTGACATGCCAGACATGGTCCCTGCTCTCACAGGGTTGACAGTCCAGTGGGGAAGGACACACAGGTGGAGAGGAAGCTGCCTCTAACCTGCCTCTCCTCCATTCCCTCCGGATCCTTTTCCAGAACCACCAGGTCTATTGCATAGTGAAGTGTCTAAAAGGACTTGTCTGAGAGGAAACCATTTCCGGGGGCAAAGGATCGCTACCCCTGCGGATCAGTGACCAGCGTTTCTGCAGCCCCAGAGAACAGCCCTGCCTGCCAGCACAGCAAGCTCACGTCTAATTTGGTGCCTGCGGCTAAAACGCTGCCCTCATTGCTGTGGACAATCATTATCCATTTTGGATTCCATCTTCGCTAAGGTGTACTTACAGAATGGCAGCATCTCTTGGTAAAAGATGGGGATAACACTCCTACTCTTTCTGCCTCGCTGTGAAGATCAAAAGCTGGATGAATGTAAACCAATTCACTGGAATCACTTGGTCAAAAATGATTACTGTACTAGAATTTCCCTATTTTAGGACAAAGCAGAGGAAAATAAGAGTTCCTGTGGCAAGGAATCTTTTTAAACGAAGAATCTTCCAGAGATATCTTTAGGTGAGTTCATATTCAGCCTTACCTCTATGCCTTCTATCCCTGTGGTGGGAAAATAATCATATTTAGAATCACTGCTTGGCACCATTATAGAAAAAAATCCCAGTTACAAATACTGTTTGTTTTCTTCTGTTTACTTACTAAGCAATACATGTAGGGAATTTTAAAGCAATGTTTTAAAATGAAAAGGTCTTGTTTGTTAATCTTCATTTAATCTGAAAATCCAATTACCTAGAATAACACCCGCCTCCAACCAAGCTTTCTTTTAATCTAAGCTTAATTACCTTACAATGCCTGTATCCTTTCATTTTGAGATTTTATTCCAAAGGCAGTTTCCTCCTACATAACCTATGATTCATGAGCTGCCAATCAAAGCTTGCTCTTTGAATTTGATAAACACAAACAGCTCAAACTAGGTTGAGAGGCCCCAGGATGGGGAGTCATGACTAATGTATTTCCTCGATCATTCCCTCCAATGGCCTTTTAGGAATATGTCCACATCCACCGATCCCATTTTGCTATGAAAAACCTACAGGTGCTAACAGGAAGAAGAGTAAACATGAATTCAATGTACATATCCATATGGGGATGGATAGGAATGAAGGGAAGCGAGTACAGTAATTATACTTCTTTAAAGCACAAATGTATCCTGCTGTTTTAAGTCCACGAGTAAAATTGTTCCATATCAAATGTCAAACTTTGAGCCACCATTGCCATAAGCTTCCTGTGGTCAAGAACCATGTACCTCTTATTCCCAGTTGCAGCCTTGGTACCTGGCACAGAGCTTAGCCTATAGGAGATGCCCATCAGTGTTTGTTGAATGAGTGAATGAATCAATGTGTAATCTAAAAGTGCAGAGAAGATGAGATGCCTTTACCAGGTCTCCCCCAAATATATACAAACTCTCAGACACGGGATGTAGGGACCAAGGGTGGGATGGGGGGTGGTAATTCAAATTTCTCTGTATTTAATTCTGATGCCTCAAGGCCCTCTAGATCTTGAAAAGTTAGGAAGGATTTGGAGGGGAAACAAAAATGATGAAGGATTTATAGAGAAGATATGGGAGGTAGGATTAAAAATTTAAATACAGAGATACTAAGAAGCAATTAAATAGGCTGTGTGTTTATGAGGGTGGGGAGAGGTGAGAGGGAAAGGGGAAAGAAGGTGGTATTGACAAAGTACTCTATATAAGAGTGAAAAAGTAAGCCACTGTTTCAAGTCTTTCTCCCCCAAAGATGGTAATACACAGATATGTTTCCTACAAAGAGGAAAAATAGGATGACTCAAACCACACTTCCAGACCCAGTGGATATGAGAGAAGACGTTCAAAGGAAGTGGCATTCTTTTTTTCTAAATGATGACCCCTTAGGTAGAGTTAGTAAAAAGTGTCCTGGGAAACCTGAAAAAGGTTAATTCCCTGGCATCTGGGTGAAGGTCCAAAGGCCTTAGTCCTGCATTCCCAGCAAGGACAAGGCAATCTGATATATAGAGATAAATAGATAGACAGACAGAGATATACACACACACATACACTGCTTGCAGAAGCACCAAGATTTTTCTACAGTGACATTCACTTCAGTGTTTATGATGAATGGAAACAACATAGATGTCCAGTGACGGCGCACTGGCTAGATAAACGCTCATATATTCCCAGGCTAGAACTCCAGGCAGCCATTCACTGTGACGTGACGGAAGGATGTGTAATGACAGGGGAAAGGTGTACAGTGTAAGGGGGAAATGCAACTTCTAAAGCCACGTGTTCTGTGTGATCCCATTTTTGAAGAAATAAAAGATATACAGTAAGAGGTTAACAGTTCTTAGCTTGGGGGAGCAGGATTACTTACTTCTATTACTTGCTTTTTTATGCATTTCTTGCTTCAAATGTGGTACAATAAATGTGTTACAGGTTTTCTAATAAGAAACAAAGTTGTTCAAAATGACCCAAACAAAAACTTCCACGGGTTATCCGGAGCGTTCTGACTGTTGTCTCCTGCACGACCAGGTGCCTCGTATGTTTAAAACCCATCTCCTAAAGGTCTGTGCGGGGTTCCGTGGAGGAATGCCAAGGACGGGGCTTTGGGAGAAAAAGCCTGGGCCACTGCCAAGTGCTGTAGAGCGGCAGATCCCTTTCTTTTGCTTTTTTTTTTTTTTTTTTTTAAGTAAAGTTCTCTTTTGTTCACAGACCAAACCAGCCTTGCTCTCCTTTCCCACCAGAAAACAGGCCATTTTGTTCTTACCAATTTCATTTTGGGTTCAAACAAGAATCCGTCTGGAAGGAGAGAGAAGGAAAGTGGGACTAGGGGTTCCCCACCTCGCTGGCAGATACACAGAGAACAAAAAGAAAGAATCACTGCTTGATTCCAGAAGACTCTCAAATCACTTCTGGTCAGCAGCGCATCTCATGACCGCCCTCTCCCAGCGTGTCCTCGAATCAGCTGCTTGCAGAACAGTTCGTAGCTAGAGTCCCTGATCTTTCCTGCCTTCCAGCTGTCGGCAAGTGAGGAGGCACTTACGGACGTCAGGGACTGGGACGGAGGCCTCCTCCCCGTGGCTTTCGGTCTGCTTGTGGTTGGGTGACTGAGTTTCTCAGTAGATGACACCACGGAATCAAACCCTTCTAGGTCTAAAACAAAAGTAAAACAAATTTTTTAAAGAGCATCAACAGGAGTAAGGGAAGGTTCTTATGCCATAAGCACCTCTTTTCCTTAATAATCATCCTTTAGGTCTGGATTACGCTTCATCATTTATGAAGGCTGTTTACATCCTTTGGTTATCCCATCAACGTGATTCAAACTGAATGAAAGAAATCACCTCCTCCTCGGTCTAACAAGCTATTATGGAGGAAAGAGAAACGTGATTCTTCTTTCCCCCTTCAACAGCTATATTCATAAATCTTTAAAAGCTACAGAAAGATGAGTAAAGGAGGAATCCTCTTTCTTCCACAAATCCAAGTCCATTTTGGCAGATAAAACATTCTTGCAGTCACAATACTATAAGCAGTTATCTCAAGGTACAATATCCTTGCGCAACTGAATGCTGGTCGTTGATTCCAGAAGACAAGAGAGGGCAGCCTCCTTCTCTGGCTGTACCGCAATACTCTGACCATCACCCTACCATTAGATTCTTAACCCCCTGGAGATGGAGAGCAAGCTTCTGTTTCTCCAGATGACTCACAGAGCCCCGGACCATTCTGTTTCCAGAAGCATTGCTCAATGGAGACAATATCTTCTTCAGTCATCAGTCTGCTCACTCACTCACTCACTCCATTATGACTGAGCAACTACTCTGTGCCGCACACAGAGCTAGATACTAAGGCTACCCCAGTGAGCATGGCAGAAACGGGCCTGTCCTCAGAGAGCTCCCACCTCTGTGACTGACAGATGAACAGAGCCTCTTTCAGCCAGATCATCACTGCACCTGGCATGTGTCCAGGAGGAAGGCCTTTGTCTTCACTTGGCCACCTCCTTCAACAAACGATCAGGCCAAGGGAGCCACCTGGTCCTACAGAGTCCTGGGGATTTACAAACCAAGTGTAGATCTGTGTATCATGCACAGAGGGATGGCTGGCAGATAGGCGCAGACCCTGAGACTCACTACTGCTGGTGAATGGGGACACGCCATCTCTTCCTGACAGGGAGACTGCTTCATTCGCCATGCCAGGCGCTGCCTTCCCAAACCATTCCCATTCTCCCTCCTAACAGAGCCCCGGTTTTCTTTCAGGACAATGTGCCCAGCAGAGGCACGTCTGGTCTAAGCCAATGATGGCAATCCTGTTCCTCTTTGCCTGTGACTGGTTTAGAGGTAGCCATGTAGCCCAATTTGGATCACTGAGAAATAAAAGGAAGTCTACTGAGAGCCACTGGGAAAGAGATTTCCTCTCTGTCTAGAGAGAGGCAAGTGAGGCGAAGGTCATTTGTGTTGCTGCTTCCTCTTCCCTCCTGCTTGGGAAGCTGTTGTGTAAGAATAGGATGCCTGGAGCTGTGGATAGGTTTAGTGTCCTTATAAGAGGAGAAAGAGACTAGTGCCCCCTCACCTCCTCCACCATTGAGGACACAGTAAGAAGACAGTGCCTGTGAACCCGGAAGAGGGCCCTGAACAGACACAGCATCTGCTGGTGCCTTGAACTTGGCCTTCACAGCCTCCAGGACTGTAGGAAATACATGTCTGCTGTTTGAGTTCTCTTATGACAGAACTGGCAGACTAAGACAGGCATGAATCCTGAGCTAGGTTGTCTGGGTTCAACTCCCAGCTCCACCACTAGCCGCCACCTGTGTATCTGGCCTGTTTCTAGTCTCTTCCTGTTACTTCTTGCGGCAGTAGTTTTCAGCCTTTTTCCTGCCATTGTGCGAATGCCTAACACATGAGATGGATGCTCTTGGAGATCTTGAGGATAGCCGAGCGAAACAAATGGAAAGAGCTTGGGTGACTGACCGCCCCAATGAGCCACTCACCCACCCTGAATGACCAAGTGACCAGGTTTCTCACCGTGTGAAATGAATAGCCCCCTGTTATTTCAGCTAATTTTAGTCAGATATTCTTTATTTGCAACTGAAAACATCTTAAACTGCCATAATTGCAAACATGCTGGCTCAGGACAGAAAAGATAAAAATGATGTTTTTCTTCCCTCCTTATTTTGGGGAGAGCTCTTTTGTTGAGGGTTATCATAGACGGTCTGGCCGTGTGACAGCTTTATTCAATTAATGAACACTCAGGTGTTGTCTGCAAACTACTTCCTTTAGTGGAAATATGCAAAACCAAGCACAAGTCACTGGTCAGGACAAACCATTACATTACACCTGGGATTATATTACATGACTTTATTTCCGCACCTGGTGAATGAATAATTACTCAACATGAACTCATTGTATCAGGGCAAAGCAACTGTAACCAAAGGTTAACTCTCTGAAGAGACAGCACAAGAGAAGTATCAGTGGTGCTCTGAGGCCAAGGAGCCAGTCAGCACCCAACGCCAGAGCGAGGCTCCTGAAAAGGGCCCCGTCTGGCCAGCCAGTTCAGAGAGGCTCGGGGCAGGCCTCTCTAGAGCCCGTTCACTGGCCTGACCCTCTCAGGAGCCTTCCCTTTAAGAGAATCTTATTTTCCTAAAAGATTCCCCTTGAGACCCCACCCCAGGACTCGCCTCTACCAATTCCACCTTGTTTGAAATTGAAATTACCAATTACACACTTGGATTGATGCCAAAAGCCATTATCTGACATTAATGTCCCCCCAATTAATTTTTTTAAATCGACTTTTCTCTGATTACAAAAGTAATACGTGCACAATGCATACTTTTTAAAAGCCATAAAATGGTAACAACAAAACAAAGTCAACTATAATCTTGCCACCCCGAGGCGAGTACTATTACTATTTTGGTATATTTCCCTTCAGGCTTTTCTCTATAAATAGATAGCCTAGTTCACATGCTATGTAGTATTTCATTCTGCTTATTTCACTAAACATTATATGCCATGACGCTACAAATTCTTCATCAATATTTTGATTGTTGTAGAATCTTCTATTGCATTGCAATTCATGATTTAGTGAATCAATCCCCTATCGTTGGGTAAGTGTTTTCAAATCATTCCCCCTCTCTCTGTTGTTCTTTTTTTATTTTAATTAAGGAAAAGGGCTGCACAAATATCCTTGCATGCACTCTGCATCCGTGAGTTTAGCGGGTTCCCCAGCGGGGCCCTGGAAGTAGGGAATAAGACCCAGGGCAGGGAGGTCTGCTGGTGGGGAGGTGGGTGTGAGGGGGGTGGAGGACACGAAGCACACGGGGCTGGGGAGGGGCTGTGCCAGTGCTGAGGGCCTTGGCTGGGCGCTGCGACCGACCACCTAGGTCATGGCTCCATCCTGGAAACAGAAGCCAGCTCAGGAGGCAAAACCCGAGCAGGCTGAAGTGATGAAAGAACAATTAAAAGCCTGCTGGCTCCGGTTCTCCACCTTGGCTGCAGAGTGGAGCCATCTGGACAATTAAAAAAAAAAAAGGCTCCTGCCTGGACCCCACCCTGGGACTGACTGGATTAGTCTGGGGCGCCGTCTAGGGCAGGGCAGGCTCTCCGTCTCCCCAGGTTTATTAGTTTGTTAGTAGCAGCCACATGCAGGAGCGCTGCTCCAGAAGAGGCTGGGGGTGGGGAGGGACAAGCCAGGACTTGATCACGCGGAGGAGAGGAGAGGGCGCTGGGGCCGAGGGCCACCGGGTGAGCGGCAGATGTCCCAGGGCCGGCCCGGTGAGGCATCGGCAGCAAGGCTCCTCACAGGGTGGGTCCCCTGCCGACCTGGTGTGTGAGCAACAGAGGCGATCAAGTGGCAACCAAAGGCTTGGGTGACCACTGGTGACGAGTCAGAAACACAGCGGCTGGAGAGAGAAGGAGGCACTCGAGGGGGCCGAGCATGCAGAGCGGGGTGGGGGAGGGGAGCGGCTGGGATGGCCGCAGGCCCCCCTTAAGATGAACTCAGCACATCCCCTGGTGTGCAGCGACAGACAAGGTCACAGCCAGGAGACTTCTGCTGGACTCCATCTGGGCTCCCTCCCCACCCTCCTGGGCCCCCTGAAATAGTGAAGTCCCAGGGGGAGCTGAGGGTTTGACAACGTGTGAGAGAGGGGTCTCTCCTAAATCACACTTTCGAAATGACTCAGAGGTGGCCTGGTGTCTGTGTGACGCACTTAGACTGTGAGCCCCAGGAGGGCAGGGACCCATCTCTGCGCTCTCATAGCCTAGCGCCTTCCTGGGGCAAACATGCTTGACATTCTGTGAATGTAGGAACAAATGAACACACCCACGAATGAACCAACTCTCAAGAAAGAACTCTGATTGCAGGCGTGCAGTTTACAGAGGTGGCTGCTAGCGGGCAGTGAGGCAGCAGCTTCGGGGTGGAAGGCAGCCTTCTATGCCAGGGCTGCAGAGGAAGCCTGGTCGGCCCAGTTCGTTTCACTGGCTGAGGTCTGCACTAAAAAGTCCTGCACATGCTGAAGCCTGGCCGCACTCAGCGAGCACACTCAGCCGGAGTCTCCACAACAGATGGCCCAGAGGACTGCCTCGTCTCTGTCACTCAAGAGTAAGAGGAGAGGGACTTCCCTGGTGGCGCGGTGGCTGGGAATCCGCCTGCCAGTGCAGGGGACACGGGTTCGAGCCTTGGCCCGGGAGGATCCCACGTGCCCGTGCGCTGCGGCTGCTGAGCCTGCGCTCTAGAGCCCGTGAGCCACAACTACTGAGCCCGCGTATCACAACTACTGAAGCCCTCATGCCTAGAGCCCGTGCTCTGTGGCGGGAGAGGCCACTGCAGTGGGAGGCCTGCGCAAGGCAGCGAGGAGTGGCCCCCCGGCTCGCTGCAACTAGAGAAAGCCCGCGCGCAGCAACGAAGACCCAACACAGCCATGAATGAATGAATGAATGAATGAATAAGTATGTAAGTAAATAAATAAAAGAGTAAGAAGAGGGCCAAGTCCTGCAGGGGAGCCGCACTCTTAACCTCCTCATGCAGACTCAGCTACACTGAACTTTCTACATTTGAGCTCATAAAAAACACTTTTGGGAAACAACAAACAAAACCAAAGTGCCAGAAAGAAAAAGACGCACCAAGGATGAGGTCACTTGATGAAACGGGAACCTCAGACCTTGAACTTCGACTCACTTCTGCTTTCTGACAGCGAAGGGGGAAACTCTTCAGCACTGTAACGCAAATTTTCAATGGCACAGAGCATGCTCTCATGACTGTGGTCGCAGTAGCTGAGATTAACAGAATTTCCATGACTAACCCGTTGTGGTGCACAGAAAATGTCCCAATTTTCATGGTAGTTTTGAAATGAATCAGGCTGAAACTTGATATGAGCTTTCTCGCCTGGCTAGGAATTTTTCCCCTTAATAAAAAATGGTTTTAATGCCCATAAGCCAATCCAAAACTCTGAACTGGCAAATGCCGGGTATTTTTTAAAAGTTAGTTTCATACGGATGAGAAGCCCTTGGCTCTTCTGATACTTGGAAGATGAACCCTCTGCAGACATACAGGGATAATTCATGTTGGACACAGAGTCGGCTTGGAAAGGCCTTTGACTCTTCATGGCACACAGTTGCCCATTTTCCATGAATTTAAGTCACAGCCTATTTAGTTCAATTAGAAAATGTGGGCCCATTTTCCATCAATGGGAGGGATGGTACCAGTGACCACAGGTGACCTAAAACACATCCACTGAAAACCCGGACGAGAAACAGTCAAAAGTCTGAGACGGGCCAGCTGTCACCAAAGGAACTGCTTGTGAGCTCCTAAATGGCTCTGTTTATTTATTGTAGCTCGCTGCCCTGGGCTTGAGAACGAGTCCTAGAATGGAAGTTTCCTACATTTGAAGCCTGGCATTGTCGCTCCCTCCCAATATCTCTGGAAACCACCTCATCTCCTGCATGTCTCTGTCAAGGATCCTTAAGTCTGCTGGAACTTCGTGCTTGGAACCGCTGTAATGGATTTCTCAGTCCAAGTCCTGTACCAGTCCACAGGCTGGCTACCACCAGAGAGGGATGTGTAAAGTGCAGATCTGAGTACGTCCCTTCACTGCTTCAAGTCCTTCCTGAGTGCCAACGAAATCCCAGTGCCTTAGCATGGCCAACACACCTCTGCCCCTTGGGTGACTTCCTCTTCTCCCCTCCCCCTCCTTTCCTCCCTTCCCCTGGAGACCTCAAGGCTTGGCTTGGCAACTAAGACCTCTTCCAAGAATGCAGACTGCACCCTAAAACTGACCTGAGCACTCCCTAGACACTCACACCAATCTCTGCATTTAGCACCCTGAACTAACAGTCCTTGCCGACCTATCTGTCTCCCTTACCCGCCAGGGAAGAAGCCGCGGTTCTTATCTCTGTTTTTCCCAGGCCTAGCACCATACCTGGCTTGCAGTGAGTGTTCAAGAAATGATTATTGAATAAATGAACAAACAACCTTTCTGGGCTTCAGTTTTCCCACCAGAAAAAAAGGAGAGAGTTATCTGAGCTATCAGCTTTGCAGGGTTATTCTTTTGTAAATGAGAGATTATGTGAAAACCCTTTCAAATCACGCAGGTAGAATTTTGTTTTCAGACACCATTGATGCAGTTGTGGGATTTGGGAGCAGAGATTTAAGAGCAAGTCTAACTCTTAAAAAAAAAATAACCCGTGAACAAAATTTTTCTTTTAAGATTTAAGATGAGAAAACCCTAAACCCACAGGGCCACAGGTACTTCCTCTACAATGAAGAAGCATCTCAAGGTAGTCTGGAAAGGAGAAAATCTCACCCTGCATGTAAATCCTTTGACTAGTGTGGAAAATCTGTGCAGACTACAAAGACGGGCCCATTATTAGGGGTCAGTGAACACCTGTGTTAGCTGAGTCACCAACTGAAAAATTCTCATTCGAGCAATGATTAGATTCTGCAGGAAAATAAGCCCTCCAAAATGTGTATGGATACAGCAGATTTGCTGCTGTGTTTTCATTTATCAACCAGGTGTGAAGTTTTCAAGACACAAGCTGCTGGGAGTAAACAAGTTTGGGCTACCGTTCAGCCACCCAACTCCTCCACCCTTCACACGTGCGTGCTCATTCAATCCTCACAAAAACCCAGGCCGCGCAGGCTACTCTATGCCATAGAGGGAGAGATGGAAGCTCAGAGGTTAGACAACTTGAACAAGGTCACAATCAGAAAGTGGCAGGGCCCACACTCAGATTCATGCTGGTGGAATTCCTTCCACTACAGAGCACTGGACAGACAGCAGGAACATTTGACCTTCCTTCTTAGCCAACTGATAGTGAATTCTGAGAACTGTTTCTACATCAAGAACAAGAAAAGATGCCAGGAAATGTAGAGTGTGTGTGTGTGTGTGTGTGTGTGTGTGTGTGTGTGTGTGTGTGTGTGTGTGTGTGTGTGTGTGTGTGTGTGTGTGTGTGTGTGAAGAAACCACTCTATGTTCTGATAACAAGCTGCCTTTGTTCTATTTTACGAAAATGTGTTTTTAAAAGGACCGAAAAGGGGGCTAGCTTCCTTAAAGAAATCTCTGGCAAGAAATGCAAGGTGTTAGGCAAGTAAAGGAGGAATGTTTGGCGATTCAGTACAAAGCAATTTTTACATGGAAACTTGTAGCTCAAGAATAAGAGAGGGAGATGGAGTTTATTTACTCATTCACTTAATCAAACATTTATTAAATATCTACTGTGTGCCAGGCATAGTGAAAGTTCTGAGAATAAAAGTACCATCACTTTATATCAGCACTATCCATTAAAACTTGCTGTGAAAGATCCTTTTTGACCCAATTCCTAGAGAAATGGAAATGAAAAAATAAATAAACAAATGGGACCTAATGAAACTTCAAAGCTTTTGCATAGCAAAGGAAGCCATAAACAAGATGAAAAGACAACCCTCAGAATGGGAGAAAATATTTGCAAATGAAGCAACTGACAAAGGATTAATCTCCAAAATTTACAAGCAACTCATGCAGCTCAATATCAAAAAAAAAACAAACCACCCAATCCAAAAATGGGCAGAAGACCTAAACAGACATTACTCCAAAGAAGATATACAGATTGCCAACAAACACATGAAAGGATGCTCAACATCACTAATCATTAGAGAAATGCAAATCAAAACTACAATGAGGTATCACCTCACACCAGTCAGAATGGCCATCATCAAAAAATCTACAAACAATAAATGCTGGAGAGGGTGTGGAGAAAAGGGAGCCCTCTTGCACTGTTGCTGGGAATGTAAACTGATACAGCCACTATGGAGACCAGTATGGAGGTTCCTTAAAAAACTAAAAATAGAACTACCATATGACCCAGCAATCCCACTACTGGGCATATACCCTGAGAAAACCATAAGTCAAAAAGAGTCAAGTACCACAATGTTCATTGCAGCACTATTTACAATAGCCAGGACATGGAAACAACCTAAGTGTCCATCAACAGATGAATGGATAAAGAAGATGTGGCACATATATACAATGGAATATCACTCAGCCATAAAAAGAGATGGAATTGAGTTATTTGTAATGAGGTGGATGGACCTAGAGTCTGTCATACAGAGTGAAGTAAGTCAGAAAGAGAAAAACAAATACAGTATGCTAACACATATATATGGAATTAAAAAAAAAAAAAAGGTTCTGAAGAACCTAGGGGCAGGACAGGAATAAAGACGCAGATGTAGAGAATGGACTTGAGGACACAGGGAGAGGGAAGGGTAAGTTGGGATGAAGTGAGAGAGTGGCATGGACATATATACACTACCAAATGTAAAACCAGTAGCTAGTGGGAAGCAGCCGCATAGCACAGGGAGATCAGCTCGGTGCTTTGTGACCGCCTAGAGGGGTGGGATAGGGAGGGTGGGAGGGAGACGCAAAAAAGGGAGGAGATATGGGGATATATGTGTATGCATAGCTGATTCACTTTGTTATACAGTGAAAACTAATACAACCTTGTAAAGCAATTATACTCCAATAAAGATGTTAAAAAAAAAACTTGCTGTGATGACGGAACCGGCTATATCTGTATTATCCAATATGGTACCACTGGCCCCATGTGGCTACTGAGCACACGGAATACAGCTAAGTGTGATGATTTCAATTAAATTAAATTTAAATAGCCACATGGGGCTAGTGGCAATGAAGATCTCTAACGTGATCCTACATCACACTATTTCTTCTCATATATGCGCAGTTGCTTCATTCAGTCCATATTTCCTAAGTGCGTCCTATGAGCCAGGCTCTGGGCTAGGCATGGAGGGGGATGCAGGGGTGAACAAAACAGCCATGGTCCCCGCCTCACGGAGCTCAGAGCCCCCTGAGAGGGACCAAATTTTACAGACATAATTACAAATTCTGCTAGCTACTATGAGAGACAGGTAAAAGATGAAATTAGCAATGATAGCATGGTGACCTAATTTAGATCAGCGGAAGGGGTCTGGGAAGGGGTTGGGGCGCACCTAACTGAAGTCTAGCGCTGAGAAGTGAAGTTTCACGTGCATCTATAGCAAACAGTGTTAAGGGGGGAAAAGTAACATTTCACTTTTGTATTCTTTTTTTTTCTTCTGATATTGGCTACTAATTTTTTTGACAACATCTTTATTGGAGTATAAAGGTTCTTCAGAACCTTTTTTTTTTCAGATTCCATATATATGTGTTAGCGTATGGTATTTTTCTCTTTCTGACTTAACTTCACTCTGTATGACAGACTCTAGGTCCACCCACCTCACTACAATTAACTCAATTTCATTTCTTTCTATGGCTGAGTAATATTCCATTGTATATATGTGCCACATCTTCTTTATCCATTTGTCTGTCGATGGACACTTAGGTTGCTTCCATGTCCTGGCTATTGTAAATAGAGCTGCAATGAACATTGTGGTCCACGACTTTTTGAATTATGGTTTTCTCAGGGTATATGCCCAGTAGTCGGATTGCTGGATCATATGGTAATTCTATTTTTAGTTTTTTGAGGAACCTCCCTACTGTTCTCCATAGTGGCTGTATCAGTTTACGTTCCCACCAACAGTGCAAGAGGGCTCCCTTTTCTCCACATCCTCTCCAGCATTCACTGCTCGTAGATTTTTTGATGTTGGCCATTCTGACTGGTGTGAGGTGATACCTCATTGTAGTTTTGATTTGCATTTCTCTAATGATTAGTGATGTTGAGCATCCTTTCATAAACATTGCTCACCACAGGCCCAAATTTGCTATTGAAAATGATTTAGTAAATAAATAATGTATTTATTAGAAATCAGACTTACGCTATCATTCACAGGAATGTAAATGGGCACAGCCTTTTTTTAATGCCGTTTGGCAATATCTATCACAAAATGTAAATGTGTACACCTTCAGATATTACGCTTTAGAAGTTAACCCACAGCAATGTTTGTGTACGTATAGAATGACATATTTATGAGGCCAGTGGTGTTCGAACTGTTTACCAGCGTACCTCCTAAAATAAATTTAAAAAACTATGTACTCCTCCCAACAGGTTAAGTTGACATCTAAAATTTTACACAAGTTTTAGTCACAAAGGATATAATTTCTGCTATATTCTAAATATTGATATTTTAAAATATAGCTATTGCTGTCTTGAGTATATTCAATGTAAATTTGAATACCACAGCAATTTAATGACCGCCACCATCCACTTTTAAAAAATCATTAATAAGCTTTTCTCTAACAGTTGGAAATTCTGAATCATTCCTTTCCCTCTCTGAATTCATATTTCCATCATACTTCCACCACTGAATTTTATTCTAACGCAATGTTTTATGCTTTTGTTAATTTTGTCCATTGTTAATTTTTTCATCTTTTTCTGCTATAAGAACATGTATATAAATTGAGAATTATAACTTTTTCATTTCCTGAAATCATAAGGCTCTAGGTGTAAAAATTACTTTTTTCTGGATTGAGTTATCCTTACAATTATTATTACTATGCAAATGATCAAAACATATGTATACACATACTACTCATTTTGATAAGGAATTTAATAGCATAACAAAGTAGAATTTTATTGGGCTTCTCCCACAATCACTTCATTTGTATCTGTATGACTCTTATCACCAGAATGACACGGTTTGGTATCGATTCTATTCCTGTTTTTCATTTTATAGATGTAAGTGCCAAGAAACTTTGTTAACACAAAAATAAGTAGATAGGAATGGAAAGAATTTTCTTATCACAATGTCACTTAATTCCGTGAAGTCCTTCCAAGTTACATACCAAAAATCAGACAGTGGTCTAGCATCATCAAGAACTATTTTTAACTATCTATCGATGGACAGCTCAGTGGGTGCCTCCTTCAGTTTTGATGGAAGCAAATAATTAGAAACCAACGACTTGTAAAAGGAGTTTTTGTCCAGTCAACAGAGTCTTTCAGTTTCTCAAGTCTAACACCAATCTCAGAATTGTCTCTGAGTTTGCACCAGGGGTTTTTATACCCCTGGAGCGGGCAAGAGATTGGCTGTGCCATGTGAGGTGGGAAAGGGGAGTGAGAAGGGAAAACCAGCATGGCACCGGGGCTCTCAGGAGATGAGTTTGAAGAAAGAGCACATAAGAAGATGAGGCACTGTCCGTGGCCTGAGAAGTCTCCATGGTCCCCCAAGGTTCATGTCATCCTATTTGCAGATCACTGTCCTAGGGTGGTCTTTGCAGCATTGCTCCTAGTGAATTGGTTACAGTAGAGTCATGCAATGGAATATCATGTAGCCTTTAAAAGTATAAGGTTGACCTACGTGACTTATATGGAAAGATGTCAAACATACATTATTTAGTACAAAAGAACAAGTGTGGACTAGAACTGTATTGTATTAACATGATCACATTTTAAAAACATCCAACCATCCATCCATCCATCCAACCAGTCACAGAAAGACTTCTAAAGGTGTGTACGACAAATTAACAGTGATTACCTCAGGGAGAGGCTGGGATACCTGGGGACTTTCACTGTCTAACGTCCTGAGTTCTTTCATTTTTTGAAAGTGAGCACCTTTTCCCTTTGTAATTGGGGGGTGGGGAGCAGCTCTTTAATATAAAAAGCCAACTGAGCAAATCATATGAAACGATATCCGATACAGCTGTCAAAATCTCAGCTGATTTATGTTATGTGTTCAAGAACTTTCCTATTTTCCAAGAACAGTAGTCACGGCAAGAATGTAGGTTGATACTTGGTTCTTCTCTCTATCTGAACTGCAGCTGTACCAACTACAACTCAGAAAGCGCCTGTTTTGTCTCAGCCACGTCACACCATGTCTATATTTTACAACAATCCTCTGAGGTAGGTGGGCATTAGTAACTAACCCTGTCATAAAGAAGAGGAAAAAGGAGCTGAGACTCACTCAACCTGGACTGCGGAGCTACGAATTCAAATCTGAAGCCACCCGAAGCACTAGTATGCATTCACGACAAAGTTATCCCCAATGCATACATAAAGTGCCAAGAAAAAGAAGGTCAACATTGCGAGTCTCTCAGTAAGTCAAATGTGTTCAGTTTTTAAACTGGAGATTATATCCTTTCTACCAGGCGATGGCATTTGTTTTTTAAAATGTGCTTCGTTAGTAAAATAAAAACCAGCAGGCCCTCAAATTAGGCTTTTTTGGGGGGGGGATTGGGGGTAAGTGAGCCTGGGAAATTCCAAAGATCAGGCACCACCCCGGGAGAAAGGACTCCCGCCTGGGGAGGCGGAGAGTGCTACCACAGGGCATCGGGAAGCTAAAGAAAGATTCTCTGGCTTGAAATCAGGCTTCCCTGTTCACTGACACCTCATCTTAGCTTGTCACCACCAGATCCAGTTCCCTTCTAATGGGGCCCCCAACCTCACTCTGCAAGTGCTCAGCACTTTTCTCTTTTAATGAACCAAAGGCAGTGGGAAGCAGCGTGGGCTGAGGTTCCCAGACCATGCCCTAGCGAGAGTCCATGGCTACAAGGAGTCTGATAACTCAACTTTCCTCCTGAATAAAGGGGAGTTTGTCTACAACGCTTTTAGTATGACAAAGGGTTACTTGAGCATCGTTTTCTGGCAGGTTGTGTATCCCTCTGGATATTTACAAGTCAAAGAGAAGCCATAACAGGGCTCTGCCAATCCCTGAATCCACAGCCAGTGGGTGGAGGGGGCATCGCAGGCCAAGTAAATGCCACGTGCAACCTGAGAGCTGACTGTCACCTGTTCCCTTCTTGCTTCCACATTCATTCCCACCTAAGAGGCCTCAGTGGGGCCCACTGCGGATGTAACACGGGATACTACGTACGCCTCTTTGCTGTGTATAGACTACTTTGAATCCACTAGGTGTCCCTCTGCATTTGTATTCTTAAAGCTGAAAATGGTCTCAGAGTGTAGCAAAAGCAGAGGTGTTTAAGCAGCTGGGCTGAACGAAGAATGCCATGGCCCTGACCACAGAGAGGGAGGCGACCAAAGTACCAGAGGAGGGCACACCACCCCTGCACACAGGTGAGCTTCTGGGGCTGGCCACAAGTCCACACAGCTAGTGGGCACTGCGACCCTCTCCAAGCCAAGAGCCATCTGAAGGATGCTTGCTGCACACCCAAATGCCCCCCCCAATCTCACCAGTCACTCACTCTTGCTCAGGGCAGGCTGATGGCTGTGGGTGGCTTGGGCAGGATGACACTGTTCGCTCTCTGTGTTTTAGAATAATTCACACCCCCAGATACATCACTTCCAGGAGGTTATGCAACACTTACGATCGTCACCCCCACTTGGATCTGCTTAACCTCCACCTGTGTTTGCACAGTTGGCATGAAACTTTTCTTACTGGCACTTTGAATGTTTATTGTTTTTGTGCTTATCGGATGTGATGGGGTAAAAGTAGTTTGTGGAACCCATGAAAAGTAAGCATGAACCTAATCCATGCGACAGACTGCCAAAGGCCAGGATTGCCCTGCCGGGGGCCAAGCAGGCAGAGGTGAGCACCTCAGTTTTGGTCTGGACCGATGTTTCTAACTGTGTAGATGTGTCAGTGGAACCCTGACACAGCAGACTCTCGGAAGTGCTGAGAAGGACAAGGGCTTGCCATCAACCCATCTTCTCTAAGACGGTGAGGTGATTTGGAAACCAATGCCGGTGGCCAGATTGGCCTCATTTACTCAGCACAAACCTAGAATCTTAGGCGAGAGGTCGGGAACCAGGGGAAGGGGCACTGGACGGGGAGGCCCAGGCGGAGAACCTCTTCTGAGCCAAGGCTAAGTCCTGAAGGGCGGGGAGGAAACCAAAACCGGTCAGAGGGACTGACTAGGTTCAAGACCCAGCAATCACAAGCTCAACCTGTTTCACTTCCTTGGTATAAAGCGTTTGACCCTAAGCACAATCTCTTTTGCCTTCTATCACCACGCTTGAGAAATGCATAGTGCTTCTCAAATCATCCTGATACAAACTGAAGTTTGGTCATGACTGGTGTCCCTGAATAGGAGCCAGAGCCCCACACATGCACACCCCACAGCCTCATGTGCAGAGTCGATGGTGACATAGCAGGGACCACATCTTCCTCTCCTCTGCACGGGTAATGCCAGCCACCTTCCTGATCCCAAAGACCATGTCTGAAGGTCACTGGTAAAGGGACACTGTCTGTAACAGTGAGCTGTGGCTCTCAAATGAAAGCTCTCACGTCAGAGCAACTAACCCCAAGAGAGCCGAGAGGTGCGGCTTGTTCACACACATGCTCAGCCAGCAGCCCTTCTGGAACACTCCAAATGTCACCCATGGTGTTCTTTAAGACAGGCAGGACACAGTATATGTTGTCCTATTAAACCCGAGAAATTGCTCAATGACCTGAAATGCTACAAGGCCCAATAACTGGCTCTCTAGTTCCAAAAGGGGAAAGTTAAAATATAAAAATGGGGACAGAAAAACCAACAGCCCAAAGCCTGGGATCTAACTCTTCCCCGAAATCTGTCCAAGAAATCCCAAGAAATGGTTTCTTATGGCATAAGGCAGAAATTTCAAATAAGTTAAAATTTTAATCACTTGTTTATAGAGGTTTGGTGTCATATTGACAAAAATTTTGTGTTACTGGTCACTATTAAATTGCTTTATACTATATACAGGCTTAAGCTTTACCACACAGATTTCTAATTTAGCACTGATTAAATTTCATGTTTGTTGTTGTCCTTTCATTTAACATCCACTTAAACACTGGGTATTAAATCTTGGCAGAGTATCTAATCCCAAACATAACACCCTTTCTGTATGAAAATCAGATGCAAATTATATCATTTTTTTCTAGGGCAAGGAGAAAGAGGATGAGCGTTCTCTCAAAGGTCGTGGCAACTTCCTTGGTCCGTGCTTAGGTGAATAACTTAAATATATTTACTTTTTTGTATATAAACTCACAAGTTTCCAAGAGCTCTGAAACCATTTTCACACTCCGTTTTATAGAGATTCTCAGGAAATTAGATGGGCCATCCCAGGACCATAAGGCTGCACTCAACTGAGGGGACACTGTCCCTATCCCAGCTGTTCCTAACTCACCACTGGATTCTTGGCACTGACTGGGCTTTCTCAACTTCGGTGCTATTGACAGTGGCATTGGATCAGTCTTTGCTGCAGGGGCTGCCCTGTGTACTGTAAAATGTTTAACAGCATTTCTGGTCTCCACCCACTAGATGTCAGTAGCATCCCCACTCCCACCTCCACCCCCAATTTGGGACAATCAAAAATGTCTCCAGGCATTGCCAAATGTCCCCTGGGGAGACTGGTTGAGAACCACTGATATAGACCAACCTCATATACTGGAAAATTTGGGCTCCACGGGTCAGGGGGAACTAGGTTCAAATCCAACTCTGTGATTTACCAGTTGGTTAACCTTGCCCAAATTACCTGACTTTCTTCATTCCCTGTCCAGTCCCTGTAAAACAAGAGACATTACACCTCCCTCACAGGGATGGTGATGATGAGAAATATATAAAATATACCAAACGTCTAGTAGGCACCCAGTGACTATTAGTTCCTTCTTTCCTTTTGCTTGCTCGCTCCCACTGCTATGATTTCACCACTATAATAACCTCAGGACAACAGTAGAGGGAGATGAAGAGAGAGAGCGTATGCTCTTCATTGCACTGGAGGAATGATTCTAACACTAGGACGGAATACCCACAGTTATGTTACTCAGAAGAAACTATCACAAATTGTACCTCAAAGAGGAATCAAAGATTATAAAGGCCCGTTCTACCCCCAAATATTCTTAGAAAAGCACTCCTAAGTCTTCCAAACGCTTTGTGATTATTCTGTCACCACAGCTGTGACGATACGTATCAATGCCCAGGTGGGCCCCAATTTAAGAAAACTGTGTAAAACAATACACTTATTTAACACCTCGAAGGAACTTACTTGTATTACAAAATGATTCCACTACAAGCTTTTAGAGAGCTTCCTTAACACACCTAAAACATAATCCTATTTATAAAAGGTTGGTTTATAGACAACTCAGAAACACTAACATAGTGGCTATTAAATAGATATACAAAGCTGTTTTATAAAGTGAGGCAAAGGTGTGTGTATCTTTTTTTGACATTGAGACCTCAAAGGGAATGCTCAGAAAATTTCAGTTAGCTCTCTTTTCTTTTCAGTAGCTTTACTGAAGTATAATTTAGATACCATAAAGTTCATCCATTTTAAGAGTACAACTTAATAATTTTTAGTATTTACAGAGCGTGCAACCATCAGCACTGCCCAGCTTCAGAAGCTCTCCAGCACCCCAGCCACAAGCAATTAGCTCTTAATAGCATTCTCAGGGCACAGGCAGGGAAGTGCTTTTACATTTCCTGGTCTGAATGAACCACAGGCCGAGGCATTGGTGAGAGATCCGAGAACAAGTTGAAGTTTGCCTTCAAAGCTTCCAAACCAGTTCCACATCCTAAGACCATAGACTGTAAAGCTGGTAATACTTGGCCCCAAACTGACTGGCATGTGAAGTGTGGTTCTGTGGGGTCAGTTGAAAAGATAGAGGGGAAATCAGCTTCCTCAAGTGAACAGGGGTGGTGTCCATGTAAAGAGACGGAAGTGGGAAAGGTATGATGAGATTTGAATAGAATGGAAAACAAGAGTCAAAACAAAGAAGGCAAGCAACTTAGAAGGAATGAGAAGGGCTTTTTTTTGAAGTCAATTAGTTGAAACTAGATGGCTCAGTTCCCAGGCTACTTCGCACCTGGAGGCCTGTTGCTATGTGCTTTAGTGTGAAAGGAACAGAAAATCTCCGTAGCATTGAAGTGTAACAGTAAATCCCACCATGCCATGGGAACTACAATATGCACATAATAAAAGTAAATGTTACGGCACTTGACTCTGCGGCCTCTAATCTCCCATTCAATCGGAACAGAGGTTCTTCCGTCAGCAAGAGAAAACCAGACAATTTAATTTTCATTTCTATTCATGTGCAGGCCTGTGTTGGAGCTCATCCATGTTTCCTATTATGTTACTTGAAATATGGCCGCATAGTTTGATACAAACAGTATCTCAAACTGACATCAACAAGTTAGCTTTGGACCAACTGATTTCATTCTAAATTATCTCGGGCTGACAGATGCTGGTAGCTGCCCACACGAGATCTGAAAAAGCCATGCTCCCTAATTTAATATGATAATAATTTAAAATTATAGCTTTATTAAGAGGAAACACAGATTTATTTATAGCTAACAACGATGATTTCCAATGGCTTTCAAGGCTGTATTCTGTTATTCGCAGCGGCCCGCATTTGGACAGCTTCAATTGTCTGAAACACTAACAAAACATTCTGGTACAAATAATTTCCTTCTTGATTCAAAACAATGAACAAATGCTACAAAAGCAGATATACAAAAGCAGCCCTGAAGAGAGCCAGCCCCTTGGCAATGTCCTAATCTTGACCGACCCATCTGCAAAGTACATTTCTGCATCTGGACCTAAGACACTTTGCTTAAAATCCTCTCCTCCGTTGGCCCCTGTGATGTTGCAAGAGCCCACTTTTCCCTTAGATGAGGGCTTTGCACAAGGTTTAGTCTTCAGTTCTAGGTCCTTCTTTCTCTTTTTTCATGGTAAGGATTTTATTTATCTTCTTGACTTTATCTCTTTTAAGCAAACAACAACGTTAATAATAAGCACCTCTGTCTTTTGGCAGCTCATCAACAGATTTTACGTAATTCTGGAAGGCAAGGTGAGGAAGCTTAGAGAGACGTTAGAACTCTTTATAGAGAACGAAGCTGAAGCTCAGAGAGCTGGTGTAAGTTACAGAAGGTCACCCAGCCAGGAAGCAGCAGAATCAACAGCACTCAAACCCAGGTCTGCAGACGCCAAGCTCTGCCCGCCGCTCTGGCCTCAGGCTCCACCTTCAAGTCCTCGTCCAGCACTGACATGGGACATCCACCCAAATCTCAGTGTCAACATGCGTAAATTCATCACGTTTCCCCCCAAACCAGTTCCTCCTCCGGATATGCTTATTTCTACCCAAGTCATTTCCCCCCACCAATCAGTCACCCAACCCTAAAACCTCAGAGCTAACAAATCATTCTCTCCTCCCCCCAAATCCCATCTGTTCCCAAGGACTAGCGCTCATTCTCTCGCATTGCTGCTTGCGCAGCTACCCCTTGTTTCACAAGCCTCTTCTGAGCAGCTCCACTCTGGCTCCCTCTCACTACCTCTCAGGCGAACTATCAAATAACCTGGCTCCCTGTCACCCACCTTCCCTTCATCTGATTGGTCCCACAAAGCTCCATCGCTTATTATCTGAATTTTTAGACCCGATCATGTCACTTCAGTGTCAACCATCAAGAGCTCCCACTGCCTGCAGAAAAAATTACAAATCCATCCCTCTCAAACTCAATCCAGCCCCGACTTCCATTTCCGGGTCAGCACCACCCCTCCACGTCAGCGCAAGCTCTCTGCCGCAGCCAGGCCAACCTACGCTCAGGTATCAGCCCTCTCCCTGTGATTTCCCTGCCTCTGCCTCTACCGAAGCGAATCCAACTTCCAGATCCAGGTAAGTCTGTCCCCCTTCAGGGAGCCTACCCTGACATCCTAGGCACCAAGGAGCAGCCCCAACTCTGATCAGTCTTACTTTCTACCACTCCGTCAGCATTTAGACAGACCGTCAGTGTTACACTTTCCATTTGCCGTCTTAGGGGCCGCAACAGACCCAAAGCCCCTGGAAAGCAGGGCCTGTGTATGAGTAGTATAAGCTTGCACTTGAGCAGTAGGTACTCAAGGATTTAGTGGTTGCTTACAAGGCTGCCAAGCATCATTTCTGGCAATGCAAATAATATATACACTAAATTATTAGCTTCAGGAATTATAGTCTCCTGGGATTAATGTCTTCTTGGCAAAATGAGAGTGAGCCACACCTCAGCATCTCTTTCTGGGCGCCCAGATACATACACAGTACGAAGAGCTTCCATAGGCTAACCCTCCCCCATCAACGTCCCCAACGTTTCCCAACCAGCTTGTCAGTGTTTTCGTGACAGCCACCTCAGCCATCTCCAGACCCAAAGAAAACAAGGCTCAGAGGCCAACGCTCTTGACAAGCAAGGCACGGCCCTGTGCGTCCTGGCGGCGGGTGATACCTCCCTTCCTGTGGCGGGCCCCGTGTGACCCTCACTGTCACTTCGCCAACGGGCCAGCCTGCCTTAAAATGGGGCCCAAATGTTGAACCACAGCAGTAAAACCAGAACTTAATCAGGCTCATTCTGGTGCTTCCTTCTCATTCACGGCCAACCGCTGCTCTGCTCTCCTCTGCCCTTTAATCAAGTCCAAAGCTACAGCAGGCTAGTGTTTCTATTATTGCATCAGCCCAAGCCGTCAGAAGCTCCTGGTCACGCTTCTTGACTGCGCTTCTCAAAGGCTAAGCGAGGATGTAAAACAGTTTCTGGAACCAGGGCAAACACTTTTGGTATTTACGGTCATGACATATCCTACTCCCAAGCTGTCATAAGATCAGACCAGACACTGCAGGTCAGCAGTTGCAAAGATGCAACTCTATTAGCAGGTTCAGAAGAAAACTGCACCCAAGAAAGAGTAACCCCAGGTGATGAGAAGGCTCATGTTGGGCGCCCTAGTGAGCATTCTCTTACAAGGCCTGCCAGCTGTCGGACGTTTGTTTCTAAATTGAGCAGCCAATGCAAATCATGCTGGAACCTTCCATGACAAATCAATCCTTGATGGTGGCTGCCAGAGGTTAGGGAAGAGGAGTGGGGAGGGGCGTGTGGTTAGTGGTTATAAAACGGCAACATGATGGATCCTAGCACTGAGGGAAATGTTCTGTATCTTGACTGTGGTGGTGGATACACAACCCTACACGTGACCAAACTGCAGAGAACTAAATACACATAAGTACCACTACAACTGAGGAGTCTGGTGGGGTGTATCAATGTCAATATCCTGCTTGTGACCTTGCACTATAGTTCATAAGATGCTACTGCTGGAAGAAACCGGGCAAAGGGTATGTGATTCTCTCTGCACTGTTTCTTACAACTGCATGTGAATCTCTAATTATTTCAAAATAAAAAAATGTAACTTATGAAAGGCCAAGTCCAAAATGTATCCCTCTCTGTCATGTAGAATATGAGAGTGCTAACTTCTGACCATGACAGGTACAAACAAAAGATGTAAAGCTGAAAGAAATGTGGTCCCTGAATCTGGATTTCTTAAAAGGGCTGTCACCCCGTCACACCAACAGAGGCCTCAACCAGCACGCACTTGACCGCACTCCACCCACGCACATCCCCCCAAAGCCCTCTGCCTGTTTACCCACGGACTCGAGCTACCTTCCCATCTGTCACATGGTGGTATCTTGACCTCAGGAAAACTCACTCACGTTCTGCACTAAGTGGCAATTACCGCATCAAAGCTCATTTTTAACTCAAAGTCAAAACACTTAGTGCTGTGTCTACAGTGAATTCCGCCATGCTGCATGTCCACCCATTCACCTTTTTAGACTAAATACATAAATTGCTGGAAAATATGAATATAAAGTGCTAATCCCCACTTCTCCAAAAGGTCTGTTCATCATTTCTCTTTTTTTTTTTTTTTTTTGCGGTATGGGGGCCTCTCACTGTTGTGGCCTCTCCCGTTGCGGAGCACAGGCTCCGGACGCGCAGGCTCAGCGGCCATGGCTCCCGGGCCCAGCCGCTCCGCGGCATGTGGGATCTTCCCGGACCGGGACACGAACCCGTGTCCCCTGCATCGGCAGGCGGACTCTCAACCACTGTGCCACCAGGGAAGCCCCAACATTTCTTTTCATTAGACCTTGCAAGGAATTTTTCCTAAGGCCGGGGAGAGTAAAAATCCCAGGCGTTCTGTTTTAACGTGGAAACCACCATTACTTCCCATCTTTACGAGACTGCAATATCTAAAACCAACTGAGGGTTGTTAGCCTTGCATTTAAATGGTTGTGTTCGTTCTCATCAGGCTGGTGGAAGGGGCAAATCAAGCTCTGTGGTTCTTTTAAAGTTTTGCAAAGAGAAGCGAGAATGCTCTCCTTACTCACCGATGTCATTGCTGCGGTCCGAGAGGTCCTTGTCCAGGATGCCGGAGATCGAACTGCCCGCCAAGTCGATCTTTGGACCGTCACCCCTACATTAAAGACACAAGTCCGGGCATTTAATAATTGGCGTGTGTCCTTGTCATTTCGTCAGCTTTCTCGCTGCACACAAGTTAAGGAGTACGCTGCATGGGGGATGGGTCACACTGTCGCCTCTGGGGCTGACCAGCGGGGGCTGACAAGTTGTCCAGCCACATGGGCCGTGGTGCAAACCGGCCGACAGACTGGAGGCCCTCCCCTCCCACACACATTTTCAGAGACGGCTATTTTAATAACGACTGTTCAGCAATGCACCTTCAACCACAAACCCTCCTGTTGGTCCACAGGGTGCGACGTAGGGCCCGCTCCTGCCCCATGGCCAAATAAGCACCAGCAAACGATACCCAGGAGCTTCCCTTTTAAGGAGCCAGGAATTTAGCCAATGTTGCTTGTCAAAGGTCGGCTACTTTTAACCTTGAGAAAAAGGGTTTCTGGCCTGGAGCGGAGGCACCACCCAGGCTGTTGACAGGCACAAGGTGTCAAGTTGAGATCTGGCAGCCTGAAAGCTGGCGCTGGGGCATGGGCCTGTAAAATCAGACAGCTGTTGGGTGGGTGGCCCTGTGCCCATCAGGACACGGGAGACTTCCCTCTCTATCTGGGCTAGGAGCAGCCCTTTGGGATGATGGGGACAGGCCTCCAACACGATGAGAGAAGCAGCCACTCATGCGTGGGCAGAAGGTTCCTCCAAATCCCTCCAAACGGGCAGCTCTGGGGACCCTTTCAGGCGGATGAGCCCTGAATAAGATTATCCAAGGTCTGTGATGGCAAGTGAAATAGGAAAAGATCCTTGCCCTTAAAATGAGAGGTTCTTGTCCATGAAATGAGAGGGAGAAGCCAAGTAGTTGTTCCCGGGAAAGCAACAGAAATAGTCCATCTCACAGCCCCCCGTGCTCACCAGGCAGCCGAACTACACAACGAGTAACAGATTTATTCCAGGTGCGTATTGTCAAATACCCACCATGCTGGGGGTGATGAGTGGGCCAAGCCAGGTCGTACCTACTCCGGAGGGTCTCGTGGTCTAAATGGGAGACAGACAGCCCCGGGCCCACATGGCACAGGCTGGGTAAGATACAGGCACATCCAGGTCTTAAGGGAATCAAGAACTGGGTCAAGACAGAGATCTGCGGGGCGCGCTGGGAGCACACAGAGGAGGCGGCATCACAGTTGGGCCTTGGAGGAAAAGGGACAGAGGACGTATCAGTAAGAGGCATGACGGAGCAAGGACCCAAGGGTAGCTGGGAGTGCCCAGTGTGGCCGGGCTAAAGTCTGAGATCCTCAGAGAGCAGTGAGAGGAGAAAGGTTGGCAAAGGTCAGACGGTGCTGGGCTGAGTCCCTCGGGGTTTAGTTTGTCCTGGAGGCAATGGGGACAGAGGAAAGCAGAAGCTGGCGACCTGTAAACCTGGAGGTAAGGGGCAGACTTCTGGATTCCCCACCCAAGAAGGGGTGATGGGGGTGGCATTCAGCGAGACATGCGTATCCTTGTGACAGTGGAGAAGGCCCAGTAGACAGAGGTCAGCTTCCCTCAGCTCCCAAGTGAACAAGACTGGCTCTTAACCTCAAGCACCCTCGGCCAGAAGACAAGCAGAGGTGAGAACTCCAGGGAACCAGGGCTGGGCCCAATGGCTTAGTCTCCACCAAGAGAAAGTACAGCTCTAAGACTGTGCATGTGCCTTAGGAGACTGCCTCACCTCAACCTCCCAAGGCTGTGGGACCCCCGGGCCAAATTTCTGTAGCAGACCCCCTCTCCACCCCACCGGCTACCGAAGCTCAGGCCCCACGGGGCACACTCCCTTGGACAGACAGCGAGCCAACAGGAATGGCAGGATTAAGGATGTTTATTTCAAAACTTTATTGGCAGGGCCCGAGCATCTGCTAATTTGAATGTAAACTTCTGAATGAAATGTTTTAGAAATGTGGTACTATTAGTAAGAAAGCATTTTCTTTTTTTTTTTTTATTCTTTAAATTTTTGGCTGCACTGGGTCTTCGTTGCTGCATGCGGGCTTTCTCTAATTGCGGCGAGCGGGGGCTACTCTTCGTTGCGATGTGAGGGCTTCTCTCATTGTGGAGCACGGGCTCTAGGCATGTGGGCTTCAGTAGTTGTGGCTCGTGGGCTCAGTAGTTGTGGCTCGCGGGCTCCAGAGCGCAGGCTCAGTAGTTGTGCCGCACGGGCTTAGTTGCTCCGCGGCATGTGGGATCATCCCGGACCAGGGCTCGAACCCGTGTCCCCTGCATTGCCAGGCAGATTCTTAACCACTGTGTCACCAGGGAAGCCCAGCATTTTCATTTTTAAAAGTTCTTGAGGGCTCTTAATCTTATTACTTGGTATCTACAGAGCCTGAAAGATTTGGTGCTGTCATCTTCCCAACTCACAGACTGAACTCAAGTTATACTCACAGCCAGACAGCTCTGTCCTTTTGGAAACACATCAAGGATTAAAATTTACGAAAACACATGTTCTGTCCAGGGAGAGAGGTCACTCAGGCAAGGAAAGTCCAGTTAATTCCACTGACCTTTTTTTTTGGCCGAAGGTGAGGATGGTTGGAGGTGACACCCTGGTGGGCAGCTGGGGAGAACGTCATGGGGGCGGGGGTTGGCGGTGTGGATGGGGAGATTTGCATGTCAGTGAACCATGTGTATCTCAGAACAACTCGGCTGCTTCTGAACATGTGGCTTATTCGTGCATTTTAGTAACTGTGGATCTTGGAGCTACCATTTCCCTCTTTGGTTTGATACCTGGAAGCTTCTAGTCCAATGTGAGCCTCTCTCTCGAGGGGGGCCGTAGAGAACTCTATGCCCATTGTGGTGCTTATCCGATCTTGGGCTGTATTACTTTTCTGCCCTTATTTCCCCTTTACTGTCACTCTTAACTATTTTATTCTTTTATATGCATTTTTGAAAGTTACCTCCAAGCCCTTGGGGAACAGGGCAGGGTAAAAAGAAGTAATTTTTAAGAACAGGGTTTATATCAATAGCATTTAAAACGTTCATCGGGTCTTCGCTAAAGAGATAGTCTGAAATACCCAACTGGGTTTTGCGGATCAAGATGTTTATCACAGCATTATTTGTAATAAAGAAAAACTGAAAAGAACTGGAGTCTCTCATAAATAGGGGAACAGTTGAATAACCTATGATACATGATGGACTTTTATACAGCCATTAAAATGATACATATAAACAGTTAATGACAACAGGGACAGATGCTTATGTTACAATGTCAAGGCGACAAATACAAGTTAAAAATGACATACACCTCACTGCACATGCACCCACATGCCCTTCTGATATATTAGGAAGAGGGATTTTTTTTTTTAGGCTAGAAGAACATGGTTTTATAGCGGTTATTCCTGGGGAGTCTGATGGGTGATTTCTAGCACCAGCCCAGCACCTGGTACACGTCAGGAGCTCAAAAATACTTGTAGAATTAATGAACATTTGCCCTTTTTTCTGAAATGGGAATGCATTATGTATTTATAATAACTGCATTATTCCCTAAAGACATAAAGTTGTATGACATTCAGTATGATCACACCTATGTAAAATCAATGAAAAACAAACCAAAATATACATAGGAAAAAGATGGGCAAGAAACAGCCCAATATGTTAATAGCAGTTGTCTCTGGGATAAGCCTATAGGTAAATTTTTCATTCCTTTTAAAGTTCACTCTTTTTTAAAAAAACTTCACTTTTTTTTTTTTTTTTTTTGGCTGTACGCGGGCCTCTCACCGTTGTGGCCTCTCCCGTTGCAGAGCACAGGCTCCGGACGCGCAGGCTCAGCGGCCATGGCTCACGGGCCCAGTCGCTCCGCGGCATGTGGGATCCTCCCGGACCGAGGCACAAACCCGTGTCCCCTGCATCGGCAGGCGGACTCTCAACCACTGCGCTACCAGGGAAGCCCTAAAAACTTCACTTTTAATAACAGAGATTTGTACAATTCAGGCAGCTTATGTTCGCTCTCCTTTCTCCCCAACAGTATCATCCAGGTAAAAGATGAGATTGCCTGGCCCCTACCTACAAACTCTCCTTTAAGGATCTCCCCCACCACAGGTGCCTCTGTGATCCCCTGTGACCACACCTGGAACTCACCTGGGAACCATTTGGGGGGGGGTGGAGTTACAAATCCTACACTGAGAGGTCCAGGTCATGAGGGATCCCCCCACCCGAAGAAATAGGAAATAGCAGCTGTGAGTGACCGCGCCCCAGATTCTGAAGTGCCAGCCATATTCTGAAAGGAAGGAGGTTGGGATCCTCCCGTCTCTCTGAATAAGTCCTGATCCCTCATGCCAAGAGCAGACACAGGCTTTCGGCTGAAATTATCTTCTACACAGGGCCAGAAACAAGCCTATTTTGAAAACACAGTAGGTGTAGTTTAAAAAAGGTTCTGATCCTTCCAAGTAGGGAAGCTGCAGCTGGTGTTTTGACAGTGTTCAGACTGTGGGTGTGGAAGCATTTTACAATGTCTATTTGTAAATGCCTTTCACTGTATTTATAGACGTTTACAACAAAGCTAATGAATGTCAGTTCCGAAAAATAGCAGAAGTTCTGAAATTCTTCAAAGCACACGTTTGGAGCGGGTGACACCCAATGAGGCTGCAGCCCTCGATGGTCCCTGTTCTCCTCCAGTCTGCCCAACACATGGGTACCATTTTGGCAAAAAGGATGTTACTAAATTCAACAAAAGAGGAAAAAGCTCATACTTTTGTAGTTTACTAGCTCCTGCGAGGGCTTTTTTTTTTTTTATGGTGAGTTTCTATGCCCACAGCTGTTAAATAAAGATATTGTTAAATAAAGATATTGGAACATGGTTGTCCTCACTCACCTCTGATTGTTAAATCAAAATAATGGTATTTTCTTGTATTTCTTCAGCAGGTTTGGTTATGGATATTTAAAACACGTGACTTGGATAGGCAACTAGCAACTAAGAGTCTCCTTGCTTCTCTGGCCAGGGACCCTAAATCGCAGGGAACAGGTTGACCAGCCCAAGGACACCCAGCAGCAATAAGTGGAACCGACAATCCCACAGAAGTAACAGCAGCACCTACGCTTTACTGACTGCCTGCCACAAGCCAGGCACTAGGATAAGCTCCTTCCGTGTATGATTCAATCGCCCCAACTGCGCCTTGAAGTAGCTACTCTGCATGGCACCCAGAGCCCCCTTCTGTGAAGGGCTGGTCGCCCCCGCCGGTGGAAATGCTGTTGGCCCCTCCAGGGACTACCTCAGCTGCAGAGAGCCTCCTTGGCCTTTCCAGCGTGGCCCACATTTCACGGTATAAAAGTCTCAGCCATCTCAGCCCAACATAAGACAACTCGGAGGGGCCATTTTAGCCCCAAAGCCCCCATGGACTTGGCCGAGGCTCTGGGGAGCCGGCGTCACAACTTTTCTCCCTCTGCCCAAAGCGGCTTCCTTCTCCCTCCCCACAGGCACTGAACCCTACACAGGTCTCGCATACTAAAATTTGCTTCCTGGAGAAGCCCACCTGTGCGGCCCTTCTTTTCATTATATAGATCAGGAAACTCAGGCTCAGTGACATGAAGTCACTTGCTGACAAAAGGTCATAAAACTAGTTGAACGGTGGGATTCTGGATTTGAACCTACTAACTCTGCCTCCGGAGCCCAAGCTCTTGACCGCTTCTCAAAGCTGCTTCACTCAGCCCCTTGGTCCTGGAGATGGTGAGTCATCGAGGATGCCAGACAGCCTGTGTCACTGCAGCTCACTGCCAGCTGGGTAAATCGCCTTTGCTCCCCGAGTTAAAAAGTGCTACTAATAAACAAAAATCCCATACCTGACCCACCCAGGGGGGCCTGCTCCTCCCACTCAGACCTGAGACGTGAGATGGGGCATTTAAACAGCTGGAAATGTGGAAGATGCGCCATGTGCATCCCTTGAGAACATGAGCTCAGCCAGTGGCATGCCCCAATTTAGCCCAAGTTGGGACAGTTAAGCCAAGACATGTGGCCTGGAAAAGATGCTGAAGTGCACAGGAAGCCGAGGCAAGCAAACAAGTGAATAAATAAATGAACAGCAGCACTGACAGCAGCAACTAAAAACCACCAAAAAGACCCCACACGCTTCTGGAGGTGAGTGGGGGGGTGAAGGGAAAAAGAGTGGACTGATTCCTAGCAAGCAGAAGATCCCAAGTCCAGATGATGAATCTTTTCTGCAGTCTCCGCTCCCTGCCCTCAGAAGGATCTATTACCATAATGTAAATGTCTGGGTTTTAAGTGCCTAAAAATTGTTATGGGCACAAAAAAAAAAAAAGGTTGGGAAAGAAAGGAAAGGAAAAAGAAATAGAAAAGCCCCATCCCCTGTACTCAGAAAACCACTGAGGTGCCCCCTTTGCATCCTCCATTTTTCCCCAGCTTTCATCCCACCTGGGAGTTATCTACTCATAGGGACGATGACAGATGGCAGATGTGAAGTTTCTAGAGATACCCTCTCTTCTCTCTTGCTCCAACCCCTTGCTCCTGGTCCAATCATGTGCTGAGGATGCGAGGTCAATGGAGATGAACGCTCCCTCCCTGCTTTCCTGGCTGCCCGCTCACAACATCTCAGACTTAGGCTCTGACTATTAAAACTGGGTATTTGTTTTTCTCTTTCTGACTTACTTCATTCTGTACAACAGACTCCAGGTCCACCCACCTCACTACAAATAACTCAATTTCATTTCTTTTTACGGCTGAGTAATATTCCATTGTATATATGTGCCACATCTTCTTTATCCATTCATCTGTCGATGGATACCATATGCTAACACATATATATGGAATCTAAAAAAAAAGGTTCTGAAGAACCTAGGGACAGGACAGGAATAAAGACTCACATGTAGAGAATGGACTTGAGGACATGGGGAGGGGCAAGGGTAAGCTGGGACGAAGTGAGAGAGTGGCATGGACATATATACACTACCAAACGTAAAACAGAGAGCTAGTGGGAAGCAGCCGCATACCACAGGGAGATCAGCTCGGTGCTTTGTGACCACCTAGAGGGGTGGGATAGGGAGGGTGGGAGGGAGACGCAAGAGGGAGGGGATATGGGGATATCTGTATACATATAGCTGATTCACTTTGTGATACAGCAGCAACTAACACAACAATGTAAAGCAATTATACTCCAATAAAGATGTTAAAAAAAAACAACTGGGTAAAGATTACCTGGCTCAGGCCCCCATTTTATTACAGACGAGGGTCCTGGGCTCTAAGGCTGGGAGTTATGAGCCCAAGGCCACACAGCTAATTGGTAGCAAAGCTAAAACTGGATGGAAGCTTCTTGACGCCCAGCCCTGCATTTGCCCACCACACTTGGGGCGGTAATAATCAAAATGCACATGTTTGATGCTTCTGGAGATTTTTCTCTTGCAAATAAGCAACATTAAGAGGGCTCTGCCCATCTGTGGAGGGAGCAGAGATGAAGCCAGTCCTTCAGAAGCGTTCTGTGAGGGGCCATTACTGCCCGGGGAGGTTGAATCCTTCCTTCAGGAAAGGACAAAATTGCAGCAGCAATGAGCCCAGTTTCCTTTGCTCATCAGCGGGAGGGCAGGAGCAGCCTCGCTCCCCTTTCCCAGAAATGTGGATCCGAAGGCTCTGCTGCTCCCGTGGAGCCCCTACACACTCACCCCACGGCCTAAAATGTCCCAGGAATCACAGGCATTTTTTGACTACAAACTTCCCGTCTAAATGTGGGGCAGCCTGAGCGAGGCCAGGGGCGCAGGAAGCGGGAACCGGAGTGGTTTTCCTGGCAGCTCTCCCCTTGCACTGTGTCCTTGTTTGGATGAGCACAAACAGGCTGGGCTATTTATGGTTGGTGAAGACACATTGGAAGGTGATGGGGCATTGCCCACTCAGTTCCCCTCCAAATTTCTGTTCTCTATGCAGACTCTGCAAGTGTGGGTGGCAACAGGCCTCCGTCTAGAGCCCATCCAAGGGCACAAGCCCCAAGCCCTTAAGGCCGAAGGACGATGACACCCGCAGCTCCCATCGGCAAACCCACAGCTGGGCCTCTCAGAGGGGCAAGGGGCTTTAGATGCTTGGAGGAGGGGATCTCATCAGCGCACAACTCTGAGAAAAGTTTGTGGGGTGTCACCTGGAGGAAGAGTGTTCAAAAAAATAGCCCATGGGAAAAGCGTTATATGAACCAATTAGTACCTGTGCCCGTGTGGGGCGTTAATATCCCCTACTGATTCCTTGCCTGCCTCTGGCCGTCACTGGCAGGAAAATCAATGTGGCTCAGACTGAGCTGAGGCTAAGCCCATCACTACTGTTGTTGGATCTTGCTGCAGGGAATAAAATTTATTCTAGGTGAGGATGGAAAGACGTATGGAGAGAAAGTTATACATACAAATGAAATGAGGCCGGCAAATAAGGTAGACATTTCTACAATGTGACAAGGTATTTTCCCCTGTGGGATTCCTATGCTCCATAAACCACCCACCCTCCCTCAGTGCCCAGCCTTCCCTGACGCTCTTGCGGCTCTGCTTCTACTCCCTAGAGACCTCTCGATGTGCGGTCTGAGGGCGTCCGTGTTTCCTCGCTCCCTCGGGGCTGCTGAGCATGGCCTGTTTGTCACCATGTGGCAACTCCTCTCCCTGCAAGGTCACCCACTGAGCTCTCTCAAGGGAGGAAAAAAGACTGGTTGAGGGCCTCACAAGGGCCAGGAGAACTAGGTGCCCTGGGAGTGGCAACGGAAACTGAGACACAGAGAGGTGTGTACCTTGCCTGAAGCTACAGGGTAAGGAAGCAGAGGGGTGGGCTTTCCACACTGGTGGGCCTGGCTCCAAAGCCCAGTACGCAGTGGGTGGGCAGGAGGCATGTCTTGCCTGGTTACTGTAGTTACTACCACCCAGAAGAGGGCGTAGCCAAATGGACGCACTTGATGAATTTCTGAAGTAACGAACGACACCACACACAGCACACACACAAACACGCACGCACACACACACAGAGCACACACATACACACTGGATCCATATCTAGCACCCAATTTCCACCTTTCCCCCATAGCCGAGTTTATCACAAGACAAGTCTACACGTGCTTGGTAGCCCACCTGTTCTTTCTTCAACTCAACCCTGAGTCTCTCTCTTACCCCCAACTATTGTATAGAAACCACTTGACTGGGATCACCAAGGGCCAGCTAGTGACCAAAGCCCCTTCAGTCTCCCTGGCTATCACTTTGGTGGAGGTTCTCATAGTGGGCTTGGCTAACCAGCAGCGGCAGCAGCCCCGGGAGCTTGCTAGAAACGCAAAGTCTCAGGCCTGAACCCAGACCTCCTGAATCAGAAACTTGGAGAGCAGCGATCTGTGTTTTAACAAGACCGCAGGTGATGCCAACGTACACTCAAGCGTGAGACCCACTGGCCGGTAGCTGCTCCACCCTCCCTTCTCGTGGCTTCCACAGCCTTGCAGTCCACTCACCCTTTTCCACAGCTCCTCGTCCTTCCTCCGCCCTGTAAGTAATGGTTTTCCCCGTTGTTGCCTGTACTCTCTCTTCTTCTTCTCTGTAATCTCCTGGAGTGATTATAGCCATTCCATGAGTGTAACTACCATCTGTGAGCCAATGACACCCATTGTCATCTGTAATTTCTAGCCAAGGTCTCTCTCCTGAACTCTCCAAAGACATGTCTTGGTCCTGACTTGTAGAAAAGAAGGGAAACACTCAAACACCACATGCCACATCCCTAGGAATCTTTGAAAAGACATTTAGAATACTTGAGCAATCCAAACTCAAAATGATGGCCTGACCACCCAGGTACACATTCTATCTGCCTGCTTAGGGAACATTTGTGCGCACTCTAGCTATCTTTCTTTCCCTTTTTTTTTTAAATTAAATGATTGATTAGCTTAGAGCTAATAAGAGCAAAGGTCTTTTTTAGTGCGTTCTTTTGGTGGGCATGGGGACCACACACCTCACAGAACCACCAGGACCTAGAAGTTTACTTTCTGCTAATTTGTATCCTGAGGGGCTTGAAGCAGCTGGGATGCCTATGTAAATCTAAAGAAAAATTAACTTCCGTGTGGGTAAGTTGGTCTCCAGAGAGACATCTGCCCTTCCCTAAGCACTTAGTTGATATTTGGCATATAAATGTTTACTTAATCTTTGCCTCAAGCTAAAATGTCTCAGGGCTCGTCACTAATCTCCCAGTGTTTCCCTGGTATTCAGGGCTCCCTCTTCATTACAAGGAAAAAATGTGCAATTCCACTGTTGCTCTCCCTGGATCCGTGTTCCAGTTCTCTCCATATAGCCTTCAGCCTTTCATGGGAAATGTACCTGGTGTGTTTAAGATTTAAAGCAATAGGCCATCTGCAAGTGGCACAGGTCTGGGAAGCCACTAGGCCTCCTGCCCTCAGCCTGGTGTCCAAGACCCAATTGCCCACCTTCTCACTGAGATTCCTCCTCTGACACAGGCTTCCACATCTGAAGTCAGTGGACAGTGCCCTCTGCGATGCTTGAGCCACAGTAAGCAACTCCATCCATCTGGAACCTCATGACTTAATGACCTGCTACCGCCCTGACTATTGAAACTTTCTTATCATTGACTGTCATCAACTCCCAGAACACCCCGACATCCACCTGGGAGGACACTGGCTTCGAGAACATCAGCCTCACCTCATTTCAGCTCTTGCCATCTTCCTGAGCCTATGAGAGCCATGTGGGCAATCCATCCCCTCCCTCCCCTGGTCCCTTCAGCCCTTACGACCTTCATTCATCCTCAGTCACCCACATTCAGGGCGCCTCCCTCTGTGGATATGTCCATCTTCAGACCCACACTGCCTCTGAAATTGTGGGCACCAACCTCCCCTTCCTGACCAGCATCTCCAGTACTTCTGGCCATCGACTTTCCCCACTTCCTGTTTCCACTCCATCCCTGCTCAGCTCACCTCCTCTTACTTCTTTTAGCTTCACTTCCTTCCTCTCAGTCCCAGAGCCCCTGACTATCACTCAACCCCGCCTCCACCAGCCCCGCCCCTATCACTCAGGCCCCGCCCCCACCAGCCCCACCCCTATCACTCAGGCCCCGCCTCCACCAGCCCCGCCCCTATCACTCAGGCCCCGCCTCCACCAGCCCTGCCCCTATCATTCAAGCCCCGCCTCCACCAGCCCCGCCCCACCACTCAGGCCCTGCCTCCACCAGCCCCACCCCTATCATTCAGGCCCCGCCTCCACCAGCCCCGCCCCTACTACTCAAGCCCCGCCTCCACCAGCCCCACCCTATCACTCAGGCGCCGCCTCCACCAGCCCCGCCCCTATCACTCAAGCCCCGCCTCCACCAGCCCCGCCCTATCACTCAGGCCCCGCCTCCACAAGCCCCACCCCTATCACTCAGGCCCCGCCTCCACCAGCCCCGCCCTATCACTCAAGCCCCGCCTCCACCAGCCCCGCCCTATCACTCAGGCCCCGCCTCCACCAGCCCCGCCCCTGACTACTCAAGCCCCGCCTCCACCAGCCCCGCCTCTATCACTCAGGCTCCGCCTCCACCAGCCCCGCCCCTATCACTCAGGCCCCGCCTCCACCAGCCCCGCCCTATCACTCAAGCCCCGCCTCCACCAGCCCCGCCCCTATCACTCAAGCCCCGCCTCCACCAGCCCCGCCCCTACTACTCAAGCCCCGCCTCCACCAGCCCCGCCCCTGACTACTACTCAAGCCCCGCCTCCACCAGCCCCACCCCTGACTACTACTCAAGCCCCGCCTCCACCAGCCCCGCCCCTGACTACTACTCAAGCCCCGCCTCCACCAGCCCCGCCCCTGACTACTACTCAAGCCCCGCCTCCACCAGCCCCGCCCCTGACTACTACTCAGGCCCCGCCTCCACCAGCCCCACCCCTGACTACTACTCAAGCCCCGCCTCCACCAGCCCCGCCCCTGACTACTACTCAAGCCCTGCCCTATCACTCAAGCCCCGCCTCCACCAGCCCCGCCCCTATCACTCAAGCCCCGCCTCCACCAGCTCCGCCCCTATCACTCAGGCCCCGCCTCCACCAGCCCCGCCCCATCACTCAGGCCCCACCTCCACCAGCCCTGCCCCATCACTCAGGCCCCGCCTCCACCAGCCCCGCCCGTCCCCGCCCTGCCAGTTGCCTGCCCCTCCACTCAGAGCGCTGGCTGCTCTGTACTGCAGCGGACAACAGGCACGGCTCCCTGGCAACTTGGGCCAAAGGTCCTGCTCCCGCTTGCCCGCTCTTTGGGAAGAAAATGAGATTATTTACAACTTGGGTGTCCATGTTTGGGAAGATTAACAAACCTGTTCTGGTCTCTTCAGCCTGCTTCTACCTCTTTCCCCATCGGGTTTATTTTCTTTTGAAGGCACACACCTGCTCTGCCCCTCAGGTTTCTGGCTCGCTGCCTCCAGCTGCATGCAAACTGCTAGGGCTCAGGACAGCCTGCTTCTTTCCAGCTTTTCCTTGGATTTTTTTTTCTTTTGGACCCTTCTCCCAAGTTTCAGGGCCTCTTCTCATGGGGGTTTCTGACCCCATCTTTATTAAATCGATAATGCACATTATGAGATATATAACGTCACATGTCAGTGTGTGTGTATACAACACACACACACACAAGTTTAGGTATATTCTGTCATTTGAAATATCTTTATGATCAAATATCAAAACAAGTGAGTAGGCGCTATACTTTTGAGACTCCACTTTCTCAAGTGTGAAGATAGAGGTAGACAGAATGCTCTTTGTACCACGACTACCTTAGTTATATGGTGGGCTGGACGAGACCAGCAGACACTGTCTTTATGCTGTGAGATAATGACTGATGCATCCCCAAAGCACAGACTTTCAAACAAAGGCACTTATGACCTAGGGGAATCTCCTATCATCATTCAATTTTTAAATCAACTCTGGTACTAAATTTTTTTGGAAAAAGTCTCTTTCTTTCTGTTAAATTTCTACCTACATTTACTATCTGGAAGTAAGTATGTTAACGGCATGCTGCTACTTGCTCAGATGGACACAAAATCGCGCAGGTGTCCTAGTTCCTTTCGACATGATTCCTGAAGACCAGAATCTATAATGGCCGAGCCCCACCGTTACTAAGATCCAGAACAGTGCCTGGTATACAGTAATCCCTCAATCCATTTCTGTTAAGTAAATGCATCTAAAAATGACTCCCCTTTTCCTAAACTTAGGTATTCCTTTTTCTAAAAGATGCTAGTCCCTGTTTAAATAGAAAGAAACTGATCTCTTCTGGAAGCCACATTTGGCAGCGAGCTTTCTGGCTGGTGAGAGGAAGCTTGAGCCCAGACATTGCAGCTGGAGTGGCAATGCCTCATGCCTCATTCCCAGTAAGAGCAGCAAACGGTGACCGTGTGTCCATGTGCTCAAACATCTGTCTATCCATCCGCCCATCTACCCATCCAGTCAGGTAAATCCTGGCGAGGATTTGGGTTTGCACAGCAGACAATACCCCTTCCTGGAGGACTACCGACACAAAACTGTTTGACTGTTAACATTCCTACCTGAACTACCTTGGCGGAACAAAACGAGTTCATAAACCAGTATACAGGTTGGTTGTCCGATGTAACTGCTTAGCAAAAAATATGAAGTGCATGAGATACTGAGAAACAGCAAGCCCTTCTTCGATCTTCTTAAATTTTTTTATGTTGAAATCCATGGCACACTAGGTGACTTAGAACATAAGATGCACATGCTACAGAGCTTGCACAGGGGCTGGGAAGGATGACAGGAGAGCAAAAGTGAACAAAATGTAAGCACTGGCACCTCCCCCCTTCTTAGGAACCATGGCATTCAACAAGTGTATTAAATGAGCCACTACCATATGCTCAACCCCGTAAACCATGTGGAGATGACAAAACACACTCTTGATCTGCTTTAAATCTGGTAAAGGAGTCCGGGGGTGTGAGCGTCCCAAGTGGCACAGCATGGGGCCCCGCACCAGGCTAAACACGGGGTGTCAGGCGTTTGGAGGAGAGAGTAATTGTGAGAGGTAAGGGAAGGCTTCCAGAAGAGGGGCGTGCTAACTGGGCACTTAAGTCAGGGAGCACTAACGGATGCATGAGAGGCAGCCAGGGAAGGAGGGTGGCACTGTCAAAAACCTGAGATTCTCACAGCGTGGATGTGGACCGGCAGCATCGATTCCCAGACCTGCCGGATCAACGACCGTGGGGGTGGGACCCCGCAATGTGTTTGAACATGATCTCCAGGTGACGCCGATGCACGCTCAAGTTTAAGAACCACCAAGTTAGAGCAGGCACCATCCTCCCTTCAACTGGCTGTGCAAGCGGGCAGAGAAGGTACCGGCTCCTCAAATGCTCCCAGCCTTGCCCAGGGATTGGCAGGAAGGAAGCGTGGGGCTTGCCTCTCACTCCCTCCTTTCTGCAAACCAGTGCCCTGGGAGCTTGGGAGGTCGGGGACTGCCCCCCCTCTCCCAGGCCGCTCAGATGCCACACACAATGTAAAGAACAGTTACGCTTCCCACTGCTTCCGTACAAACCCCTCTCACGCATCTTCCTTGGTGGCTCACTCTTCCGATCCACAGCTGGATCGTGGGAGGGCTGGAGGTGGGGAAGAGCTCAGCAGAGGCGGGAGGAAAATGGGGCTTCTGTGAGCCCAGAGGGTCGGAGGTTATCATTCATTCCCCGCTCCCGTGCAGGTCTAATCGATGGCTCGCAAGGCCTGCACCTATCTCCTAACGAGACGGCTGAGAGCAGCCTTTGAAGGCGCAGAAGCCATTGGAACCGCACTTCGCTTCGGATCGGATCATTAGAGCAGTAGGAATATTCTGGAAATTGTTACTGACTTCATCGAAATGCCTGTGGTCCCTGGAAGACTATAAGAATTTGGCAGAGTGTGGCTTCTGTCCTCCTTTCACCCACCACAAAGCGATGTACGACCCCTGCTGCTCCCTCCTCCCTGTTTGTGGAGCTCGTGTTCTCTTTGGAAGCACTTAGGTTTACATAAACTTTTCCTTCTGAGGTGCGAGCTCTGGGCCGACCACGCTACTGAAGTGGCCCTTGCTAAGGTCATTGGGGCTGGCAAGCGGCCTCATCGTGCAGATGTCCGTCAGCAGAAGAGGACACAACACGTAGGGGCCTGACCCACTCAACAGTGGCCCTGGTCCCGTTAGTTTCCCCCGGGGCCATCATAGGGGAGCAGTTGTTTGATTGGATCTGGGGGGACACCTGCCGAATGACACAAGTGAGCCAGCCGCTCCTCCAATGGGCTCACATACCTGAGAAAATTTTGTGTTATGTGTATTTTACCATGATTTAAAATTTTTTCTAAAATGTACATGAGCTATTTTTGTTTCACTCCAGTATACCCAGTTTGATACACAATCATAAATAAGACAGTGAAAGTTGATTTACAGGCCCGAGGCTACATACTCGGAAATTATATCCTTCCATCCTTTTACATGCATTCCATGATCATCCACAATGTACAGACAGGGAAGGTGAGGAGAGAGGGGCAGTGACCTGCTGGGGCTCCCACTCCTACTATGACGTGAGCCTGGAAGCCTGCCTGACTCTAGCGCGAGGACATTGAAGCCCCATAAGATTCTCACCATGCAAACTTAGCTCAGAAGAACAAAAATTTGGTGAGTGACTGTGTGTTGACAGGTCCATGTAAAGACCTCTAGGCCACCGACTTGCTCCAGTATATTACATCAACACGTATAATATGCATATAATGGTAGAAAGTTCCAGCAATGAACTTGTGGAGAGAACGTGACACTTCCTTGTCCTTTGTGGTGGGCATCTCAGGTCTGGAAGGCACAATGTCCAACTCTGATTCCGTATCACTAACCCAGGTGTCCGGCCAGCCAGTGAACAAATTTGAGTTTTGCCAGGCCCGTCTCAGAACTCGTGCCTGAACGAAGCATGCCCCTTGCCTTTGAGGGTCTCATAGTTCGTGGACATGGACACTAAGACAACATTTGCCAGACTGGGTCCTGGGTCCCACAATAGGGCTGCACAGGCAAAAGCAGAGGGAGCCTGGGAGTGTGGAGGGGGCCACCCCAGAGCAGGGAGAGGGCCAGGAGATGGAGCTGCCAGTGAGACGCACGCACCCAAGCCAGCAGGACATTCGGAGTGAAGGCGGGCACGCCACCCGCACTTCCGGTCGGAAGGGCAGCTGGCCTTGCTCTAAGGAAGCACAGGGGGAAATCCCCACATGTGAGCAGGGCCTAGATGCCAGGACCTGGATTCTCATCTCTAATCCTGAAACCCACGCTGCGGCCCCCAGCCTCACACCCGCTTCTGCCTGAGCATGGGAGCAAGGACCCAAGTGGCTGGAGTCCAGCGTCCTGCGGCTGCCCTGCCCCCGCCCCCGCCCCAGCATCAAGAGCGGAGCAGTACCTGGTATGGGTCAGGGGACCCGCTGGTCGCTCCGGCCTCCTCGGGGGCAGCGCACCTGGTCTGCTGAGAGAATTGGTCTTGGGTGGCCGCGGCTTTTTGGGCGGTATGGCAGGAACAGAAGGCTTCTGTAAATCCAGTTTTGGCTCTCTCTCTGGTCTTTCTTTAAGTCATTGTTTAAAGAAGCATAAAGAAGACAGATAGAACTAGTGTAAGTGACAGTACTGAAGATTGCCTGTTTTCTGCTTAAAAAAATCACTGACGCTGTTTGCCAAGGTCAGGATGGAAGGCGAAGAGCATCATCTATTCTTGGTCAAGTTAGAAAAAGACCTATGGGCACTTCCGGCCATTGCCCACCCTTGGAAAACTCCTACTCATACTTCATGGGGCCTACTCACATTTAGCCTGGCTGAAATGTGACACGGTCATGTTCCCTTCTCAATGGCTGGACCCACCCTCAGAGGCAGACTTTCCTACTCCCTCTCCTGAGCTGCGAAGGACAGCCCCTTATAAACGGGCTCCACTTGAGTACTCTCTGGGTGTCTGCATGCTTGCCATGGCCTGCAGGCAGTCAGCCCCCACGGGCAGGGCCCACGTCTGGCCATCTCTCTAGAACCCGCACGGTGCCTGGCACTGAGCAGGTGCTCGGTAAATGGCTGATGGGTTTGGTCAATGACCCGCGGGACCTGTTGGGTGTGCAGAGGAAAGAGGCCTGACGTCTCCCAGGTCAGCCTGTGTAAAGCACCAGGAGCCAGCAATTAGTTCTGGATTCTTCCTGTGCACAGTTTCACCTTGGAAGGTAGACTGGGACTGCACAGGTATTTGGTTTCTGAGGGTTTTGGGTGTCGGAGCTATTAGAAAGAAGTTAAAGCCAGATCTGGTGCCAAACTGGGCAGTGCTTGGCGGCAGCTTCATGTTTTATGTCCCCATGTTTCTCTGTAAAGGTAGAGCTTCAGGGAGCTGCCCACTGGAGGACAGGCAGCATCCCTGTGCTCACTTGGAAGCTGGAACTGTGAACACGTTTTACTTGCAAACACAAACTCACGTCGTTTGGGTGACCAGGCAGATTGGCAAAGCTTTAAAAAGCCCATCAGGTATTGTACAGACATCACTGCTCATCCCCACAATATTTCAATAAGGGAACCTGCTCCATCCAGGAATGCTGGGAACGCTTTTACTGGTCCGCAGGGACCAGAGGAGGCACCAGAGGAGGAAGGGCTCCGCTAAAATACAAAGGAGGGGGGATTCCTCCTGCCTCCTGGGATGGACGGGAGCTCCAGCAGCCTGCAGAACGAATGGGAGAGAGGGTTCGTGCCCACCTACTAGGGAGGCCAAGCCTCAAGGTGGGGCTGGTTTGCTGTCTTCCCTGCTGCTTCTGACCAGGGCTTTTGTCTCCTGACCCACTGCGGCACAGAACAAGGCATCACGGGAGGGGAAGGAAGCAGAAGTGTGTGGCCACTTGGCCAACCAACTAGGGCGGTTGTTCACACGTAAGCCGAGTACATATGCTAGTCACCATGGAACAGAGCAGGCAGTGTCCTCATCACAGAGCCTGGCTATGAGCCCAAAACCAGCCATGTGTCTTCCGTGAGGACAGAGGCGGTGTTTGGTTATGTCACAACACGCACACTTTTGTCAAAGAACTATTTGTATGGTACACACTCCATAGCTATTTTTTCATTGATCTGTGACGCAGACCTGGCCTTCACAATGAGCTTCCACAACTCAAGTTTTAACTGTTCACTGTGAAAGAAAGAGGTGTAACTTCCTAAGAACTCGCAATGTTGGCAAAACTTCTGGCAGGCTGATATAAAATATTAAATTTCACAATAAAATTTCATGAGGCCACCCAGGAGCATCTCCAAATAATTACATTCATTAATTCAGCATTTCTCTTGTGACTTACAAATAACTGCTTTTTAAAATGGAATTTGCTCTGCCTCCTGTTCATAATAATAACGTAACGCTTTCCCCGTAAAAATGTGTGATCAATCAAATCTTAGACACCTAATAAAATGAGTCCTTCCACAGCATGCAGATTTCTTTGGGAGGGACACGCAGACCATAGGAGTCAAACACATTCATAAAACTGTGTGATACAGGTTACGGTACTTCCCTGAAAATGACATTTTTGACCCCGTTAAGGGGACTGTGGGCACTGGGCTGCTTCTCCCAGTTTTGCCATGCCACACCCTCCCTCAACATTCCTGACCGAGGACATGTGTCTGCAATATAGTAGCCAGCATCAAAGGCCCAGCAGTGACTGACAGCTTTCATTGGTCTGGATGGGAATTTCTCTAAGCCACACCCACCCATCGGCAGTTAATGAGCACCTGGGGCACTAGGCTGGCTGGGAACCGTGGCGTGGCCGGTACAGCGGGGCCCTCTAGGAACTTACAGTCGGCATGCGGGCTTCAGGATGCCGCTGGTGTGGGGAGGGCGGTGATGGCAGGAAGACTGGGATGGAAGAGCCCCAATGTGTTAAGTGACTAGGCTGGTTGTTTTTCATTTGATGAGAAATGCCAGCCCAAAGAAGCACCATATAACCCTCTCTCCTATTTCTTTAGAAACAGGAAATTTAAAAGCAATCAAAACAAAACCATAATCACCATATTCCCAAGAAAAAGCACATTCTGTGGGGAATAGGGACCTAGCCCTGTGACAGACAGCTCTGTCTCTTGCCGTTCTAGAAGTGCCAACGAAGACCTGATCTCATACCTTTTTCTTCTGTTCTATTTGGAAGCGTTTCTGGCCTTTCAGGAGGTATCTTTTTAATTTCATGTTTTCTTTCAGTGGTACCTGGCGGGGAAAGGATGGCAACGATTAGGAAATGTTTCCCCCATCCATTTATTAGATGCACTAGCGTTTTAAATATTTATCAGGTACAGCAGAGTCAATAGGTTTTTTTCTTTCCTAAGCTGAGTGCTGGTGTTATCTGGCAAACACAAGCTGCTTAGAAACGGAGCAGAAGCCATTTCTGGCATATGTCATTAAGTTTGCCTGCCTATGCATCCTTCATTTACAAGAACACCACTAATATTTATTGATATTTAAATCTGACTTCCTTATGCATCAAAGTAGTCACAGGAGACCACTTGGTGTAGGTGGGGAATGTATATAAATAAATAAGCAAATCCACGGGCATAAGAAGATTGCTGTTTTATGCCACCAAATTTGGAGTGGTTTGTTATGCAGCAATAGTAACTAGAACGTGTATTTTTCTTAAATTGAAGTTTAGTTGACTTACAATATTATATTAGTTTCAGGTGTACAACACAGTGATTCAATATTTTTATACATTACACACCATACAAAGTTATTAAAATATTATTGACTATGGGCTTCCCTGGTGGCTCAGTGGTTGAGAGTCTGCCTGCCGATGCAGGGGACATGGGTTCGTGCCCCGGTCCGGGAAGATCCCACATGCCGTGGAGTGGCTGGGCCCGTGAGCCATGGCCGCTGAGCCTGCGCATCCGGAGCCTGTGCTCCGCAACGGGAGAGGCCACAACAGTGAGAGGCCCGTGTACCGCAAAAAAACAAACAAACAAAAAATTTTTATATATATAGATATATATATATATCTATATATATAAAATTGACTATATTCCCCATGCTGTACATTACATCCCTGTGACTTATTTATTTTATAACTGGTAGTTTGTTACCTCTTAAACACATTTTTAAGTGGAGGGATGTACAGAGAAGATACGGTGGTTCTCCCTAGGTCCTTTGCATCTGAATCCCTCAGGTATTACATTTTCCCAAATGTGCCAATTCACCCTTCCTCTTTACACGCCTGGACCACAGCTGCTTCCCGCACCAGGGAACTTCATCAGTGTCAGCGGCCTCAGGTCCGTAAGAGTACTTGGAAAATAGCTAAAGCATGAAACACATCACAAGTACTCCTCTGATTTATGGACTTGGTTGAGTGCTTGACAAACTCCTTATATGACCAACCCTATGGATGTGTGCTTGGTACTAAAAATCTCAATTACACAGCATCAGAAGCCAAAAGAACTGAAAATAAAACCCACTGAACACACACTTTACCTTAACTCTTTAATGACTCACTACAAGTTAAACACTGTATCTGATTTCTATCAATTCTGTATCTGATTTTTTTCGTCAAATAACCAAACACAAGGAAAATAGGAATATCTACCTCCCCATTACAAAGCAGTTCCCAAGATTATACAGCAGGATAAACGAGCAGTAGTAGTAATCTAGCAAGATTAAATGCCATCATGCTTTGCCCCTAGAGATCCAGCACAACCTATTCAAATTGTCTTAAAAGGATAAGAATTTGCCTACCATGCTACACTCTGGTCTCCTAACGCTAAAGAAGAATTTCAGTACCATTCCTAGAGACACAGGAGGAACTGACGGTCCTACTACCATGAAGAATCCAACCCTAGTTACATTCTAGGCCACCTGAGCCTGGGACCACTCAACTCACCTCCTTGGTCTCTAACCTGTCACCAAGGCTTCTATGGAAAAGGATCTTCAGAAAAAAAGCAAATCAATAGTCTGTTTTAATTTCAGCAAAATAAAATATTTATCCAGCCAGAACCACTAGGTGGCAAAATTAAGCTACTCAACACAAACAAGGATGGGGGCTGAGCAGGAGATGTAATCAACATCCCATTTGCGGGCTTAATCTCTGTAATTCTCAACTATGCTGAAGGGAATGGGAAAGGAATGTGAGGTCAAGCTGATTTTTTCCCCCCAACTTGGTGGGCCAAAAGAACGGGAAAAAATCACTCCTAATAAATCTGTTGAATAAACCAATCTGGAAATGTATTCATACTTTAAATGCTACAGAAATATCATAACTATGAATGTGTAGAATTAAAAACACCCCTACTCTTCTTCAGTTTTAGTTGTTAATTTTTTAAAATGCCACTTAACTAGTTATTCACGGAGGAGTTTCTCCCTAAAATTTGTTTTAACAATGATAAAGAGGAGTTCTATTGGGAACTAGGAATGCTCATCTTTATGTATGAGACGCCAGTGTACAATGAGTTACCAAGTGTCCAACGACATCAAGTCTTCCTATAGTATTCAACCTTAACATCTGAGCCACACAGAAAAAGTGAATTAATTGGATTCTTTTCTAGAATAGAAAAGCATCATGAGGGAGGGAAAGTATTGCTAGAAAAACATTTTTTGTTGCTTGGGGCAAGTGAAGTAAGTACAAATTTTGGTTAACCACCCGGGACAGAAATTGAAAATTCAGCACTGCTATACATGCCCAGTGAAGCTGTGACCCACGGGAAGCAGCTCTCCCCGGGCTGACCCTCGATGGGCAGGCACAGGCAAAGCAACCAGTTCCTCTCTCCACAAAAGGGGTTTATTAAAAAAAAAAAAATAAAAACAAAGCAAACAAAACTGGTTTATTCCGAAACAAAGTCTTTCTGGTCATTCTCTTTGGGAGGCCGTATCAGGGATACATTTTAATGATATGTTTCTTTGTTAGGGAAAACAGTAAGAGAAAGACAGTGTGTTGACGGGAAGTGAAAGGTATATTACCTGCCCCTTGCTTGATGACGGGAGCCGATGGAGGAGGTGGCTTCTTGGGTCTCTGAAAAATTAATCAAAATGATACCACATGAGATTGTTGGCAGGCCTGGCCTCTCACATAAGGACCACAGACAGTGTTTTCTAGATGTAGTTTGGACAGTCCAGAGAAGCTCTCCAAAAAAATTGAGCAATTCTCTCTCCAGGGATGTCAGGTTTTGGCACCTTTAAACAGGCACTAAAATAAATTCAGTCTGCAAAACAAAGCTCTGATGGACAAATGAAATACCATTTCCCCCTTTCTAAATTTGTAACAGCCTTCTGGAAAAGCGCGGCTCAGCAAAAATGGCCTGAAACCAGCAAGCACAATGGTACTCCTACGCTGAAACCGCATTTGCAATTAAGATTTAATCTGCTGAATAACCAAGCGATTCAGAAAGAGTCACTGGGATGGCTCTAAATTAGATCCGCTCTGGATGTGGGACCTGCAACAAAATGCAGGCTGAGGGGCCCCTGTGGCTGGGTAGGGTTCTAAGCTTTCTTCCCCTTTTCACCCCAAGGCTGGTAGGCCATTTGTGAGGTTCCCCCACAGACCAGTCATACCCTGGAAACTGGAATGGAGTTTCTTTGCATATCAGCCACTATTTGTTTTTCTCTCACACCCTATCATTCTGGAGGGAATGAGGCAGCAATGCAATCAATGGCATCTCCTTGCTCACCCAGGATTCGCTGTAGGTGGGAGACAGGCTGGACTTGGCAAATGTCCTAGGGCCGAGAGTCCAGCCAGGGCACAGTTCTTGGGCACCATTCTTGCACAGGGGAAAAGGGGACCAGAGGCAAGGAGAGAAACATCTCATCATCAACATCATTAAGGAAAGTTGGAAATGGGGAGGGTTTGAGCATATGATCCATGTTGCTGCTGACACCTGTCCTGACCCTCTCTGGGTATCGTATACTTGTGACTTTAAAAAAGCTCCATGGACTCTCTTCTGCATGCTGAAAAAGTACTGATGTGACCAGCAAAACACCCGACCATCCTCAGCCCGACCCACCAGTGCCTCCCGGTGCCTGATGCAGTACCAGGACACAGGAAGAAATGGTTTTAAGTAAAACCCACAGAATACGAGACCCACAGAGAACTGTCTCAGGGAGCATCACAGCACGTAGGCTCTGGACTTGACATTTCGACTCTGCTCTCTACTAGTTGGGTGATTTGGCCAAGTGACCCCAAGTAAGAGTATAATATGGTGGGCAAGAGGCGGGGCTTCAGAATGTGGCTGCCATTACACATCCTGGCTCAGTTTTTAGCCGTGGACCCTGGGCAAGTGACCTCACCTAGATGAAATTTCTCATCTGTAAAACAATAATATTACTTCCCTCTTAGGAGGAGGCGGTTTCACAGAGGGAGTCAGTAAGCACTGCCTTGCCCAATCCTCGTGACAACTCTATAAGGAGTGATATTATTATGCCCATTTTGCAGATGAAATAATTGAGGCTTCAAGAGATGAAGTCATTTCCCCAAGTCACCAGGCTAGTAAACGGGGCAGGGGGCCAAGAGTCCAGTCCAGGGCTATCTGCCCCACAGGAATGCTCTTAACCACTGTGAAGGGGTCATCCTGCCAGAGGGCATCCACAAGACAAACCATCTCACGGCCATAAACCACACAGAGTTTACAAAAGCACAAGAAACTGTAGTATGTCAACATTAAGGGGAAAAAAAAGGGTATTGAATTGCAGCTACAGTATGAGCTCAACCATGTTACAATATATTCAGAAAGGGAAAAAGACTGGAAAGAAAGAAATTTATAGGGCTGATCTCTTGTAGAATTATGAGTGCATATGTGTTTCCTTCTTAATATTTTTCTGTACTGTCTATATGCATCCAAACTTCATTAAAAAAAAAAAAAAAAAAAAGAAAGAAGGACGCTCCAAGGGCCACCTCCGCATGGGTACAGGCCCTCCACCCAGAGCTTGCGACTCTTCCCCTGTTGCCAGCCCCTTCCAGCTGTCTACCCTGACTCCTTTTTCCTTCCTCTCTTCTCTGTCTTTGTAGAAATTAGACCGGGGGCAGATCTGTGTTTACCTAATGAAGTTGAAACTCTGCCAATTAACCTTCCTTTACCTCTGGATCAGAGTAATTTCTTATGCAGGAAACTGCCAACACCTCGTGGCCTAATTCTTCCCAGCTCAGCCCCAGCAATGCCCACCCCCTGGACGGCTTCCTCACTCTCAGTTGTTGGAACATTTTTCTAACCAATTTCACATGAGCCTCCGCTTACTGAGGCCGTTCCCCCAGCGACCTTGCCTCAAACCACAGGGCCTCAAATAAAAAAAGACAACTACAAGTCATCATATTTTCCAAGATTACTGTGCAAAGAAAAAAAAACCCTTAGTGTTGTGTCAGATTTGGCATGTAATACACGAAATGCAACAGGGCAGGGCGGAGGGGCACCGAGAGAGGGGACGGGAAGTATTGTGCTCCCCAACAGCGTGTGGAGAGCGTGGTCATGCCAAGTGCCTGCCCGGAGGGCGGAGGAAGCAGGCAGGGGTGTGAGGCTGTGTCGGGAGCCCTAGCAGCTGCGGAGGCAGGTGGGGCAGTTTGGAAAGGAAGCAGCAGTTTGTGAGCTGCCTGGCTAGCATTCACCAGGCCTGATCAACGCTGGCCAGGTGCCTGCTTTGCTTAGTAGCAGAGGAGGTTTACAAGTTGTCCTGCTTGGTTTTTTTTTTTTTTCCTTGACTGACTTTGGCCCTGATTCCATCAAACTTAGCCTTCCTGCCTCCTTAGATGAGAAATGATGCCACATTTTTCAAAGCAGATGTCTTTTAAGGTAATTTGGAACAAAAACCAGGGTCAGGGTTCCCTGTAGCTCTAGACCACTCCACAAACGATTAATAAAGTATTCACATGAGCTGACAATGATCTTTTTTCTTTTCTTTTTCTTTTTCATTTTTTTGGTTGTGCCTCGCAGCTCACGGGATCTTACTTCCCCAACCAGGAATCGAACCTGGGCCCCGGCAGTGAGAGCACCGAGTTCTAACCATTGCACCACCAGGGAATTCCCCTGATTTTTTTTTTCTTTTAATGCCACAGGAAGACAGAGCAGTGAGAACTGAGAAGGCAGAGTGGGTAAATCGGTAGCAAAAATGTGGCAGTAGAAAATTCATTACGGGAGTTCATGATTCTCAAACAAAAAGACATAAGCACATCACGCAATTGATTTTCCAGGTTAAGCAGTAGGTCAAGGCTTTCTCTGTTGAATTTACCAGCATTAACTAGCTCCTGCAGGTGCGCAGACAGAAACATCCTTTCAACTCAGTCAAGTATTTTAAGTCATGAATCTGTTTTAACATCTTTATTGGACTATAATTGCTTTACAATGGTGTGTTAGTTTCTGCTTTATAACAAAGTGAATCAGCTATACGTATATATACGTATATCCCCATATCTCCTCCCTCTTGCGTCTCCCTCCCACCCTCCCTATCCCACCCTTCTAGGCGGTCACAAAGCACCGAGCTGATCTCCCTGTGCTATGCGGCTGCTTCCCACTAGCTATCTACCTTACGTTTGGTAGTGTATATATGTCCACGCCGCTCTCTCATTTCGTCACAGCTCACCCTTCCCCCTCCCCGTGTCCTCAAGTCCATTCTCTAGTAGGTCTGTGTCTTTATTCCCGTCTTACCCCTAGGTTCTTCATGACCTTTTTTTCTTTCTTTAGATTCCATATATATACGTTAGCATACGGTATTTGTTTTTCTCTTTCTGACTTACTTCGCTCTGTATGACAGACTCTAGGTCCATGCACCTCACTACAAATAACTCAATTTCGTTTCTTTTTATAAGTCATGAATTTTTTAGAGGCACTTGTTCTATTTATTCTCCTCCCTCCACGGTGAAAATAAAACACTCCAGCTCCAGGCCCAGGTGGCGTCATCCTGCTCAACTGGCAGGTCGGTGCTAAGAACAGAGGACGTCAGAGCTCTGAGTGATTAGAGGGTCCCCTTTAGCTGAGAAAACTGAGGCCTAGAGGGGCCATGTTAACAGCTAGGTGGGAGCTAAAATGGCCCCAGAACTCACATCGCTCAGTGTTCAGACTGGCAAAACATGAAAATGTTCTTAAGAAAGTCAATGGGCGAACGTTTTCTGATTTCTGGGAGAGCAGAATGCCTTCCATGGTCTTCACACGTGCAGGGCACACAGGCCTGGGTGCACGTGCGTGTGCATTTCCCTGCGTGTAGATCTGTTGGCTTGGACACAGAAGCAAACACCATCCTTCAAAGGATATAAGGACTAGATTTCCTTTCTTACCGTTATTACCGGGAAGGAAATAGATCTGAATGTTCTGGAGTGAAGACAGCAGGAAGGCAAGTTTTGCTTCCTGCTAAAGGATTTCATAACTGATTCTGCCCTTTGTTTGGCAACTCTGGCCAGCCCCAAGCGAAGGAGCACGTCAGCTGGCTCAACTGTCCTCCCTGGCAGGAATTAGGATTTGCTACTTGGCCTCTCAAGCCAGTTTGCCTTCAGAGCTCTGGGCCCAGACATGTGACTTGTTGAAAATAATCAGAGGAGCAGACTCCTCATGGCTGGGTACCGTTCAGGGGGCTTTGTGAGAGGAACATGGTAAGGTTCTGGAAGCAATTTTCAGCTTGATTTTGAGTCTTGGGAAGCCCTCCTCCAGGCATCTAGCTAAGTTCTCTGGAGGTGTCTCTGTGTGAGGCCGGACAGGGGACACAAACGGACAGTTCCTGACCAGGGTACCCCTCATGGCTCTAGAAACACATAGGGGCCTCCACTCTGCCCTTTTCTCTCCTGTCCCTGGTGGATTGGCAGCACGTTTGAAGAGTGCGTCTGGGGCTATGCCCCTCTGCACCCTAGAGTCCCCAGCACAGGAGATCACCAGGGGCTACCACAAAACCTGCTCTTGGCAGGGTCTCTCTCTCTTCCTCTCCTTGGCCTCCGGGCTGGTGGCCTACATGCATGGTCTCCCTCTTGGCTGGACCCATCTAGACTGCCGGCCTGTCGGGCGGTCACCCAGGCTTTGGTGTTCGGTTTCTCTCTAAGATGCTCTCTCAGTTCACTCCCTTGGCTTACCTCTTCATGCCATCTACCCCACCCTGAAAGTGGTGCCTCGACTCCATGCCCAGACCTCACACGCGGATGGATGGATCTGGGCCCCCCTTTGTCTGGGAAGACAAATCTGACAAGGGACCTGGCTTCTTTCTGCCCCTCCCTCTACTCTTGCTCCTCTTTCATACTATCACAGGAGCGAGCAGCTAGTAAGAGGGGAGGGACAGAGGGAGAGGAAGGTACACCTTGTCACCAAACGACCAAAGGACAAGGGATTCCTGAGTGCCAACCATATACCAAGCATGCTGCTAAGGACTGAATATTTGTCCACTGAATGGACACAAAATTCTTATGTTGAAACCTAACCCCCAATGTGGTGGTGTTTGGAGATGGGGCCTTTGGGAAGAGATTAGGTCATGAGGGTGGAGCTCTCATGAATGAGATTACTGCCCTTATAAAGTAGACCCCAGAGAGTTCCCTCACCACGAGGACACAGCAAGAAGACAGCTATCAATGAACCAGGAAGTGAGCCCTCACTAGACGCCAAATCTTGGACTTCCTAGCCTCCAAAAGTGTGAGAAATTTCTGTGGTTTATAAGGCATCTGGTCTATGGTATTCTGTTACACCAGCCTGAACGAAGACACACACTGTTAGGCCCTATGAAGGAGAAGCTTGGGACGCAGGTCTGCCTTCAAAGAGATTACGGTTCAGATGGCATGATGAGAGAGAATCACTTCAGGCAAGAGTATATTGAATGAGGTGCTCAGTTGGGAGAGTAAAGGCTATAAGTACCAACAGAGAAGGGAGAAGGAGTGCCATCCAGGCCATGTCAGGGAAACTCAGCTGGGGCTCTGTCATTAGGCCATACTTGGGCAATATCAACACCTTGACAATCCCCATCTCTGCAGGTGAAATTACCCAGAAAATTAAATGTACAGACAAATAATGTCAAAGGTGAGTTTTATTCATAATGTTGCTTATTATAAGCACAAATTTGTTCCTTTTTAGAACACTAAAAACAGGAAAATAATTCATTGGGCATCTTCAAAAATGAGAAGAAGAGTGGTTCTCAAAAGGCTGAAGGACATGACTAGGAATAAAGAAAATTTTGGCCGAGGACAGTGCTATAACTGGGTTGTCAGATGACGGAGACTAAGGTAAGGGGCCTCCTTAGAACTTAGTAAAGAGAATGTGGTCTGAGTTAAACCAGCAAAATTCACCTACAGTGGATCAGCCATTACGGGAATCAAGCAAGCGACATCCTTTCCTAGGCAAAGAGGTAACTTACCTCAACGTAATAAAGGCCATATGTGACAAACCCAGAGCCAACATCATTCTCAATGGTGAAAAACTGAAACCATTTCCACTGAGATCAGGAACAAGACCAGGTTGCCCACTCTCACCCCTATTATTCAACATAGTTTTGGATGTCTTAGCCACAGCAATCAGAGAAGAAAAAGAAATGAAAGGAATCCAAATCGGAAAACAGGTAAAACTGTCACTGTTTGCAGATGACATGATACTATATGTAGAGAATCCTAAAGATGCTACCAGAAAACTACTAGAGCTAATCAAGGAATTTGGTAATGTAGCAAGATACAAAATTAATGCACAGCAATCTCTTGCATTCCTATACATTAATGATGAAAACTCTGAAAGAGAAATTAAGGAAATACTCCCATTTACCACTGCAACAAAAAGAATAAAATACCTAGGAGTACCTACCTAAGGAGACAAAAGACCTGTATGCAGAAAACTATAAGACACTGATGAAAGAAATTAAAGATGATACAAACAGATGGAGAGATACACCATGTTCTTGGATTGGAAGAATCAACATTGTGAAAATGACTTTACTACCCAAAGCAATCTACAGATTCAGTGCAATCCCTATCAAACTACCAATAACATTTTCCACAGAACTAGAACAAAAAATATCACAATTTGTATGGAAACACAAAAGACCCCGAATAGCCAAAGCAATCTTGAGAAAGAAAAAAGGAGCTGGAGGAATCAGGCCCCCAGACTTCAGACAAAGCTCCAGTAATCAAGACAGTATGGTACAGGCACAAAAACAGAAATATAGATCAATGGAACAGGATAGAAAGCCCAGAGATAAACCCACACACATATGGTCACCTTATCTTTGATAAAGGAGGCAGGAATATACAGTGGAGAAAAGACAGCCTCTTCAATAAGTGGTGCTGGGAAAACTGGACAGCTACATGTAAAAGAATGAAATTAGAACACTCCCTAACACCGTATACAAAAATAAACTCAAAATGGATTAAAGACCTAAATGTAAGCCCAGACATTATAAAACTCTTAGAGGAAAACACAGACATAACACTCTATGACATAAATCACAGCAAGATCCTTTTTGACCCACCTCCTAGAGAAATGGAAACAAAAATAAACAAATGGGACCTAATGAAACTTAAAAGCTTTTGCGCAGCAAAGGAAACCATAAATAAGACGAAAAGACAACCCTCAGAATGGGAGAAAATATTTGCAAATGAAGCAAATGACAAAGGATTAATCTCCAAAATTTACAAGCAGCTCATGCAGCTCAATATCAAAAAAACAAACAACCCAATCCAAAAATGGGCAGAATACCTAAACAGACATTTCTCCAAAGAAGATATACAGATTGCCAACAAACACATGAACGGATGCTCAACATCACTAATCATTAGAGAAATGCAAATCAAAACTACAATGAGGTATCACCTCACACTGGTCAGAATGGCCATCATCAAAAAATCTACAAACAATAAATGCTGGAGAGGGTGTGGAGAAAAGGGAGCCCTCTTGCACTGTTGGTGGGAATGTAAATTGATACAGTCACTATGGAGAATACTATGGAGGTTCCTTAAGAAACTAAAAATAGAACTACCACACGACCCAGCAATCCCACTACTGGGCATATACCCTGAGAAAACCATAATTCAAAAAGAGTCATGTACCACAATGCAGCTCTATTTACAATAGCCAGGACGTGGAAGCAACCTAAGTGTCCGTCAACAGATGAATGGATAAAGAAGATGTGGCACATATATACAATGGAATATTACTCAGCCATAAAAAGAGACGGAATTGAGTTATTTGTAGTGAGGTGGATGGACCTAGAGTCTGTCATACAGAGTGAAGTAAGTCAGAAAGAGAAAAACAAATACAGTATTCTAACACATATATATATGTAATGTAAAAAAAAAAAAAAGGTTCTGAAGAACCTAGGGGCAGGACAGGAATAAAGACTCACATGTAGAGAATGGACTTGAGGATATGGGGAGGGGCAAGGGTAAGCTGGGATGAAGTGAGAGAGTGGCATGGACATATATACACTACCAAATGTAAAACAGAGAGCTAGTGGGAAGCAGCCGCATAGCACAGGGAGATCAGCTCGGTGCTTTGTGACCACCTAGAGGGGTGGGATAGGGAGGGAGAGAGGGAGACACAAGAGGGAGGAGATATGGGGATATATGTATAATATAGCTGATTTACTTTGTGATACAGCAGAAACTAACATATCATTATAAAGCAATTACACTCCAATAAAGATGTTAAAAAAAGCAAACATGTATTAAAAAATAAAATAAACCATGATAAATGTCAAAAAAAAAAGATACATCCTTTCCTATAAAAGTTTGGAACGTACAGAACTCCCGCCGAACGATCTTAAGGTTGGCACTCAACTGTAATGGAGAATGTGGGAAATCTATTTGATTGAACCGTGATATGTCTGGAGATGGACAATGGATGGCAAGGGGCTGATCAGCCATGAAAAGAGAGAAAAATGGAGAGTTGCCGAGGTCACAGGTGCGGGGCTCTTGCCAGCATCCTCTGCGCTTAGTGAACTCAAGATACAGTTCCCTTGGCTCACTCTTCCCCCTGGTGCCTGACAGGGCCTCAAGTTGGACATGCAAGACCCTTCGTGAAAATAACTAGCTCCTCTTCTTTTCATTCCTTGCTCTCCCGGAAATCACCAAGTAAATGTGGTTTCCTATAGAATCTGGCTTTTAAGGAATCAGGCTGAGAGGGAGCAAATGCCCAGGGCAGGCAGACCTATGTGCTTCCGATGGGCTGACATTTCAGTTCCTGTTGCGATTAGTAAGCTGCCAGTCTGCTCCCCGGGTAAGTCTCTGTGAGTTTGCAAATGTGAGCCTGCATCACAGTTACAGGCATCCTTAGAAGTCTTTGAGGGCAGGGTTCTGTATCCCTGAGGCCGAGAGGCAGACCCTCCACTGTAGAGCATTCACTGGGGAAACGCCTCTGGGAATCTCAGCAATGCCCTGGTTTTCAACATGGCACAAGCTCACAAGAGCCCCTCAAATCAGTGCATGCAAGAACAGTACCATTTTCTGGTGATTTGAACACTTTCTTTTAAAAGAACTGGATCCTGAGACTTTCTTAAAACACTATCTTTCAGAAACATCATCTTTCAGGATACCTGTTCTATTTTTTTTTTTTTTTTAATGACAGGAAGATGTTGTTTCTGCAGTTCAGAGAGTCCAAGTTCCCTGCTTTCCTTCAGTCCTGACAACAGAGCATGTACGTTGCTTCATCAGAGCTCTCAGAATATTTAATCTTTCCATTCTAATATTCAATTTTACTGTCGAGGCTCAAAATAAACAGGCAGCCACTGAATCTAGGTTCTCACATAAATAGCTTATATAATTGCTCTAAAATCTGCACCAAGAGATCGACTGGTGCTCTCTGGGAATATCTTGGGGAAAAGCCCCGAAGTCTTTACTACCCCGGTGAGAGAGAATGTGCTGAGCACCCTCTGAAAGAAAGACCTCGAGGAGTTCCAAAAGGCCCCGTAGTAACCACCTGAATCTGCACCGGAGCAGAGAATACACCTGCTTCGTCAGAATGCTTCGGTGATGCCTACTGATTCAAGAGGTCTGCCGTTGAATAATGCTGTTTGCTCCTGTCTACCCTAATCATCACACATCGTCCTCTTTTCTGGATGAATGACTGCAACCCCAGCTACTGGCAAGACAAGATGACATCTGCTGACACTGATGGCAGAATAATGTTTCAGACTCTGTCATTCACATAGTGCATTTGTGTTAACGATTCTAATCATCTTTACACAGTCAACTCAGCACACAACAGCCCTGTCTCCAGTCGTGGTGTCACGAACTCACCAACACTCCAGGTGCAGTTCTAAAGGCTGGTGTAACAACCAATGCAAAGCTGGTTGGCGGGTTTTATAGGCCAGAGGGGACGAAAAGGATATAATACTTTGAATCTGCTAAAAGCTAAACGTCACATTATACAATTGCTTCTCAGCTGTAGGTATTACTTTGTCTGACAGGTATAACTACTGTTTCCCTAAAACTGAGTTTTCTGCTTCTTAGGAACAAGATTAAAAGACCCATCAAAGAGATGGTGTTTGCTTGTCTGGGGTGGGAAAGATGCCCACGGGCCCCAAAGAGCATGCATGCCTCTGAGCACACCAAGACGAGTCCGCTCATCACTGACAACGTCACTCTCTTAGCAGGAGTCCTCCTGTAATACCTTATGTAACAGAGCAGAGCTTCTAGAAAAGTATGCCATGGAGTCTCTCTCACTTGAGTGAATTTATTGCCCCCTGAAATATGGCTGGGGACTAGAAGGCAGGGCGCTACAACGTAGGCAACCACAGGCTTTGCCCATTTGTGGAAAGAATTATCCAGATTTACCTCAGCCTTCAAAATCATACTACTTCCATCAGGACCAAGGAGGCGGCAAATGTCTGGCAGGAGGGCGAGCTTGTTAAGATGCCTTGGCTGAAGGGAGAGGCATCACCATGAAGGTCTTGGTATCCAAATGCTTTGGATGTGAACACCTTTTACCAGGCTCGCAAAGATGAGGGAGAACGGTGAAGCGGGTAGTCTGGGTGGCCCCCTGCTGCCCAACACTAAGCCCACAAGGACAGCGACCATGTGTGTCCTCTTCACTTCCCATCAACCAGCACAGCAGCCAGCCCAAAGAAGGGACCCAACAGATACAAAGTGAATGAATGAATAAACATAAAACATCACTGTCAGGCAGCAGATCTTCCCCCTCCCAAATATGCAAAATGACATCAAGGTTATGCCATCCTGTACTTGCTTGTCTCCGCAAATATATATTATAAGGCACTAGATTTCTTTTTAAAGGCTATTCATCCAAGTTCTTAGATGCATCTGGATCCCCAGGGAAGCTCACCAAGGTAACTCCGTGCTGATCTGATGAACTACAGTCAGATTTCTATCATTACTGAATGTTTTAGCTGGAGCCTTCCAGCTAAAACTTGTGCTAATAGTCATTATTACAAAGACCAGAAGAGTTAACACGTATGGGGCGTTTGCAAAGGACCAGGCGCTGTGCTAAGGAATTCATATGCATCATCTCAGTCAATCTTCTCAACAGTTTAACAAGGTAGGTATGATTATTCTTGCAATTTTACAGATGAGGACACAGTCGTTACTCAGTATTTGTGGGAGATTGCTTCCAGTACCCCCCGCAGCCAGCAAATTCCGCAGAAGTTCAAGTCCCTCATATAAAATGGGCAAGTATTTGCATATAACCTATGCACATCCTCCCCTATACTTCAAGTCATCTCTAGATTACTTATAATATCTAATACAAGGTCAATGCTATATAAATGGTTGCAAATACAACGTAAATGCTATGTTAATAGTTGTCATTGCACAGCAAATTCTAGAAATTCAAGTTTTACTTTCAGGAACTTCCTGAAATATATTTTTTAGTATTTTTGACTCAAGGTTGATTGAATCCACAGATGCAGAACCCGCAGATACCGAGGGCTGAGTGTACTGAGGAAACATTCAATGAGTTGACCTTGAACAGAACAGCTAAGTGACAGGGCCAGGATTCAAGTCCAAGTCTATTCAATGCCGCAGCCTAGAGTCACAACCACCGCACTCCATAAATGTTTGCCAAACCTCATTCCTGTGTCTTACTGTTTTAAACATTTACTATATAGTCATTACTAAGTGCTAGCGTCTGTTTTTCTCGAGGATGAATTCTGTCAGCTGATAACCCACCACGGCAATCATTATCAACAAAAATGGGTCAAATGATTTTGCTTGGTGGAAAATGTCTTTACTGAATGGTGAGCCCTTCTCTGTTCTGTGGATTTATTCTCCTCCGAAAATATGGCTGGAAACTAGAAGGTGGGGTTGTCATCACTTAGACAGATACCTGTATCTACACTAGAGCTTCCCAAACTGTAATGTGTAAACAGATCACCTGAGGATCTTGATAAAATGCAGGTTCTGAGGCACCAGGTCTAGGGTGGGGTCAGAGCATTTCTAACAAGCTTCAGGTGATGCTGATAAAGTGTGGTCCACGGACCAGCAGTAAGTCTCAATGATCTAGAAAACACTGGGAAGCAGAATATAGATTCTCTGAACCTCAAACTTAATTCCTAGAGAGAATAACAGATGTGGAACAGAGCATCCTTCAGCTAAACAATACAAGAAAGAAAGCTATCAAAAAGCCTAAAAGGTGTGGCCCTTGGCTTCAAACCAACCTACAGGCCATAATCTTGGTGGGAACCTACACCATCTGGCTCCTTGAACAATCATATGCATTCATCTAAGCAGTGCATACACCATCAATGCTGTTTAGTATCCTTGGCAACCAATCCACCAGTACTGTAGTTACCTTTCCCGAACCTCAGCTCCATGGGAATGGTGATGAGTCAAGGTTCATGGTCCAGTAATAGAGCCCCCATGGGCAGGAACAGAATGCAGGCTGGGAAAGGTGGGCAGAAGTCACATGAAAGCCTGACCAAAGAGCCCTGAGGTGTAGAACTGGCTGGAAAAGACCAAACTGCTGCCCCCTTAGAATGTAAAGTGCTTCTAACTTTTCAACATTTTTTGTTACATTGTCATCAGAGAAACAACACGCCTGGAGTGAGGCGAACAAAGATGGACTGGCTCATTTAAACCACAGCGTTGTAAAATGGGTTCCCACAAAGAAAGAAAGCACAGATCAGAGGTGTGTATACACACACACACACACACACACACACACACGGGCATGCATGTGTATTCATGTCCACATACACATACACAACACACACACACACCACACACAGAGTTAGGAAGCTTAGTAGGCCTCACCCTGTATCCTCAGCTTAACAACGTGCTTTTCAGCCACTTCCACAATATTGGCCACTTTACCCCCAAGGACATGCTATGCAGGATGCAGGCCATCCACTTACTAATGGAGCACCTAATGGTTCTTGCTGTCTATTTGGGTACTTAGACGTTCCAGGTACTGCACCAAGTGCTTTACCCACATTACCTTGTTTAGTCACACGACAACCCTTAGAATAAGGCGCACTGATGAGGAAACTGGGGCTTGTGGAAGTTAACGGACTTGTTCACACATACCAGGTATGGAGCAGCCGAGGGCTCAGAACCCGGGTCCATCAAACTAAAATGCTGGGGTTTCCCTGGGGGCGCAGTGGTTAAGAATCCACCTGCCAATGCAGGGGACACGGGTTCGAGCCCTGGTCTGGGAAGATCCCACATGCTGTGGAGCAACTAAGCCCGTGCGCCACAACTACTGAGCCTGCGCTCTAGAGCCCACGAGCCACAACTACTGAGCCCACATGCCTAGAGCCTGTGCTCCGCAACAAGAGAAGCCACCTCAGGGAGAAGCCCGCGCACCGCAACGAAGAGTAGCCCCCGCTCACCGCAACTAGAGAAAGCCCGCGTGCAGCAACGAAGACCCAACACAGCCAAAAATAAATAAAATAAAATAAATTGATTAAGAAAAAAAAAACAAAGAAACTAAAATGCCAGGGCTCTTCAACAATAAACTTCCCCACCCCACATCCCCAGCCCTGTCATGGAAGCCACAATTCTGACAGCAGGCAGAGCACTGAGATCCAAGCCGCAGAGACTTACATTCCCCTCCTTTTCAAAGTCCGGAGGAAGTAACTTCACGAAGTTGTCGGGGAACACTCCGCGTCTGCCATTGAGCTCTCCTTCCCACCAGCCTACGTCGATGCAGTCCTAGGAAACAGGAGAGCAGAGTGAGAAATGGGGTAAGCACCCTACAGGGAGCTCTGACACCCTTTCTAGAGAGATCGAGGAGCTTTCCTTGAGGCTGCTATCAACGGTTACTAAGACTAAATCAGCACAAACCCCAAAGTCGGATGGGAGAACAAAAGCTTAAGTGCGCTAGAGCTGTCCGCTGGGATTCAAAACCCAGTGTTGCCTGTAGATGCCGTAAGATCAATAAGATCTTCTGTTTTTCCCTTAAGGATAGGAGGATATGTATTTTCTTCATTTTAATTTTCCTGAAATAAAATTATTTCATTAACTGAAAACGTGGGTTAGAAAACATCACACGCACAAATGTTCTCTCTGATTAGCCTGTCACAAAGCTTGTCGAAATTAAGGAGGGCTTTGCGACAGGCAGGCAAGCGCAAGAAAACTCACAGTGTATGCAAGCTCATTAATGTACCCTCTCCTTTCCGTGCTGATGGGGCACAGCTGTCATCATGAAGAGCCCTTCCCCCCCACCTTACAGAACTTAATGTTTGCTCACTAAATGAATGAATCAATCTCTTCATTCTTCCAGATCAAAACTGCTTCCCTTTGAATAATCCCTATTCTGTTCACTCACTTGTCAAATGTTTATTGAGCACCTACTCTGTGCCGAGTGCTAGGGAGAGTGAGAGCTCAGCCTTTGCAAGCTTCCATGCTGAGCCTAATGGCCTCGTGGCTCTCCCAGGCATTCACCCTCATGCCATTTTTCCCCATCCCCAACTGCTTGGAAGTTTGATTTGCTCTAGTCTGATAATATATCTCGCATTTGTCCTCTGGGTCCAACTCCACTTCTCCCACCCCAATCCAAGACCCATCTGTCCTGCTGTAAACCTCCTCACTTGGGCATTTCTTCCTTCCCAGTGTATGTACAGCATACACACCACTGTCAAGTACAGGTCCTTGAGTAAAAACCCAATTCTCAGACTGTGGTCAACAATTTCCAGCTAAAGCCTGAAATGAGCGAAGGCTTTCCAAAAAATGCTAGTAACACAGAGGACTTTGAAAAGAAATGCTCAGGAAAGTGAGGAATTCCTGCTCAGGGCCCACGGAGACGCACTCATGGCCCTCCACAATACCAGTGGGGCTGGGGAAGGGGTGACGAGGCCTCAAGCGGCAGATGTGCAGCTGGCCTAGGCCCTGGGGATAAGCCTCTGGAGGCCCTGGCTTACGTGACTCACTATGTGCCTCGCTAGAGCATCCATTCCAGCAAAAAGAGAAACACATCTGAATTGTTCACCATTATACCCCCAGCCCAATGCACAATATAATAAATATTTCTGGAATCAAAGAAGACTCTTTCTAACCCTGAGCTCTGTGATCTCCCACAGCCCAAGACTAGGATTACTGCAGGACAAGATAGCCTCCATCTACCCCAGCCTGTGAGGATTCTATGGAAGTTAACACAGGGCCACCTCAGGTGAGAAGTAAATGCTCAGCATCATCTTCTACCCCAGTGGTATCTGTTATAAGGATAGACTGACCTGAGTCCTTCATCACACTATAAATTCTAGTCGCCACCAACACCAAGAGACAAAGACACCTGAAGCATCAAGTTCAGATCTACTCAGGACAAATCAAGGTTCAGGAGACTTACAATATGAAAGAATGCTTATCTTTCCTGGAAAGTGCCAATGAGGAGCCCAGGCAAGTATTCTGTTCCTGCCCACGTCACGTCACGCCCTAAACAATCTAGCTGTAGTCCCTAAGAAGGGACTCATGAACATGGGTGGTGGTGGCAGAATCTGATGACTTCTGACGTTCTTCCATCCCTGAGAAACTGTTATGGCATCAACGATATCAGAAAAACTTATGAAGGAGGAGGGGGTGGAATTTCTTTACTCCTAATCCTTGGAAATTAAGTCTTTCAATCCAGAGCCTCTGTTTCTGAGGAAATTCCTGGCATAATTTTTTTTCCCTCTTCTTTTTCTGGACAAGTCCCTCTCATCTTCAAAGCCTAACTTGAAACTCATCTTTAGGAAAGTGACTATAATGGAAGCTTTACCTTTTCTCTGACACTCAGAACTGTGTTAATTTGCATTTCACGATATCCCATTCAACAAACAACTATTATATGTAAAGTATATTTAAATTCATTCTGTAGGCACCAAACATTAAACATGCAAAAGAACATGATCCCTAATTCCAGGGAGCTTAGAGATTTGTCTGAAACACACACACGCACACATGCACACACATAACATACAAGGTCCTTTTTTTATAACAGGTATCAACCATGAGATCTAGTACCAAAGAGGAGAGAATCACGAACAGCTTTTCAAATAATCTTAAATCTTTTCATGTGTGAAGGGTTTGCTTATGTGAGGAGTGGACTTATCTCCACATTCATTTCAGATCATCTGATACAGAATTATGTCCATAAAAGGCACTCAAATATTGTTTAGTGCTATATTTCTTTTGAAGGCTTTCTTTCAAACTTTCTAAATGGTTCAAGGCTATGCTTCCCATTAGCCGTACGCAATCAGTAACCCAAGAACCACTGTAATGAAGCCTCCTGCTTCATATGTGAGAAAAACAGCAAAGAAAATTTTAATAAACAAAACAAAACAAAAAAAGCATATGCAGAATAACTTCAGAACTTATGCACGCCTACAGGGGAAAACAGTGCATGGACATTACATTTATTATACCTCCCATCAGTGGTGAGTAGCTCGAATGGCTCATCTATGTTCTGCTTTTTAAGGAAAACATGAACAGTGCTAATCATTGTGTAATTCAAGGTAAGAGAGGGAAAGCATGAAGATAGAACACAGTATGTCTAATTGTTCTGACTGGTATAAGAACAAATACAAAGCTCACGGATGAGATAAGTATGTTGAAGAAAGAAAACTGACAGCATGACAGAATACTAAGAAAAGTGAAAGGGAGTCTGCTGCAGGACAGAAAATGGCCACAGGGTCAAGATGCCTGGAGTGGGACAGAGATTTAGAGAACTGAGACTTCTTTTCCCCTAGCAATAGAAGCTAATTTAAGGGAAGCAGGAAGAATTCTGACAGCAAAATGAGAAATGAAAATAAGTCATCTTCAACAAACCAGACAAAAGAACTAGGCTTTTGGCGGCAGAGATGAAGAGAGAATTATTTGTATGAGAGCTCTGCTTCGAGAAGTGTGAAAGAACAGCAAATGCAATTTATTTAATGAGGACCTAAAATATGCAGGATAGGAGAGGAATTCAGGAGGAAAAAGAAAATCATGTCCTTATGGGGCTCCCAAGCTCAGAGCCTAATGGGAGAGGCAGACACAATGAATCAACATGGCACCAAAACACCGGCAGGAGTCCTAGGCTGGATTAACAGCAAGTGGGACCAAGAGAAACCAGGCAGCCTGAAAGGAGAGAACGAGGGCAAGAATCAAGGTAATGAGAAAGGTCAAGGGTGGGATCACCAAGTGTGAAGGAAGGGAAGAGGGCGAGTGGGAAGCTGGGGTCATAGAAGAGAACATTCAAGAACTGGCACTTAGAGTGAAGGCAATGTTTGGCTCCCAGGAGATTCCAACCAACCTCTACTGAAGAGTGATGTGAGGGGTGAGGCAAGATGGCAACCATGAGTGACGGTGGGGGGGGGGGAGGGAGAATGGACAGTCAATGATTTGTGAGGCCAGAACATCATCAGGATGGAGTTAATGTCCCCAAGGAGGATGGCAGGAGGTGGGTGAAGGCAGGAGAATGAGGCAGTAGGTGACCACTAAGGAGAGACGCAGTGTTGGCAAAATACTGGAAGATTTTAGGGTGACCATATAATTTATTTCCAAACCTGGGACACTACTAATAATTATACCACAGGCACAACCCACGATGGTTACGCCAAGATCTACCCTAGTGGATTTTGAGATTCCAATAAGGATGAGGAAAGGGCAGCGTTTGCAGGTGAGGGGATGGCCTTTAAATGAGGCAGGAGTTTGCAGTGGGAAAGAGTTAAAGATCAGCATGTAGATGGAAGTTTCCAGAACAATGATGATTAGAAATAAGATCTATTCACATGTAAGCAGAGGAAAGTAGACCTCGGCCCTTATCAAGAGTCAAAGAGTATGGCAAGAATTATACTTCTGACATAGAATGCTCACTCTTCTATGATTAAGCCCTCAAAATGGTTTCTCTATGCCTCATCGCCAGGCAGATATTAGCATAAAATATATTTTTCCTTGTAAAATACAAATAATGCTTTTCCTTTTAAGGAATGAATAAACAGAGCCTTAGGTGTGCTGTACTCCAGCCTCAATGTTCTGCACTATCTTGGGTTAGCCAAGATATCTCAGAGAGAGGAGAAGGAGAGCGAACTTGGGCCATCTGATACTTAAGTGGTCCACTAGTGATAAAAACTCTGGGTCTCAGTTCCTTGATACACAGGAGATGTTTGAGGTGTAAAGAGTAACACAACTGCTGCTGGTTTGTCGTCATTACTGTGATTCTAGGGGCTGGTCCCAGAGACCTTGAGGGATAATGAGGCCAGGAAAGTGTCTTAATTAAGCACACATACATCTGTCATGCGACTCAGCACCATCTTCCGGTGAAACCCCCTGGCAGCAGCTCACACACTTGGAGGGCTCAGGGGAGGGATGTGAAGCCCCCAGGGTGTGTCTGAGGAGGGAAGTCCGGCCCAGACCTCAGTGTCAGGCCTTAGTTTGCTCCATCCTGCCACAGAGGCCCTGGGGAACGTGGCGGAAGCACTCCACCAGTGCACACAGCTCTCGCACTGGGGGTCAGCTGAGAGCCGCTCCCTGTCATCCAACCTGGCGGCAGGGAGTCACCTGTGAGCTCTGTTGTGTCTGCCTCTCGTCTAGGCACTTTAAATCTTTAGAAAAGACAAACTTGCCACTTGCCTTGTAAATTGCAAACCCAGCTGCAACCTCATTTGGGGCTCCATTTCGTCAAGAGTGCAAAGCAACATCTTAGACCAGTGCTTCTCAAAGCTGGCTGCACATTTAGAATCACTTCTGGCTTTTTTTTTTTTTTTTTTTTTTTTTTTACTGAAATCAAGATGCTCCCTTTTTAAGGTGGGGTAAATCATGTAAATTAAAGAGAAATTTAGGAAAAATGTTTAAGGAATAATAATTTCAGGTAGGCAACTGTAAGGAAGGTAACAATCATGCGTGCCAAGGCTACGTGATTCCTCCACAGGCCCCAAGGTGAGAAAGTGACGCCCTCGTTTTCCAGAAATTCTTTGCCAGTACATATTGCATAGCTATAGGTACTGTTTGTTGTTACACTGAGTCCTGGGCAGAAGTTTTGTCCCAGAAATTCATTATGCTGCAAAGCCGCAAAGCCATATCGAGGAATGCTAAAGTACTGAAGCCACGAGAGCCAAGGCACAACGGTTCTGAGATTTACCAACAGCCCTGAAAATATCATCATAAACACAAAAGAGATGGTCATGAGAAGCGTTGCTATGGATACCACGCTCTGACTTGCTGCTATGGCCAGCGCCATTGAACGGGCTGAATAAGCCACCATCATCACGGTAAACATCATGATGAAGAAGGCCTCCACCTGTGGTTTCAATCCTAACAGGGAGTATGTTATACTAGCAAATATAATACTTGGTAACATCCTCATGGGGAGTAAATCAGATAACAGTTTTCCAAAGAAGTAAGATGACACTCTGTAGTATCCACTGATATATTCATGTATGAAGAGCTTCTTCTCGACCACCAGGAGCTCCACGGCCGACACACTGCTGAAACACTGGTTGGTGGTCAGGAAGAAGCGCACCCCGGCTCTGTTCTGCATTCCTGTAGGATCATTTTTTAGATGGTAGAAAATGGCACCTATAACCAGTCCCAGGATGACTGTTACAATTATCTGAACTATAGAAGCCTGGAGATCACCCAGTAAGTTTTTGAATGAACGCCTGGAAATCCATCTGAGCTGATGACAGAAGGAGGTGGCATAGGTGATCTCCTTGTAGACTGAAATATTCTTCTTCTGACCCCCTGAGAGTTGATCTAACTCAACTTTTGTCTCCTTGAAGAAGGAGGAGTTGGCATAAAACTCAGTTAATTTTCCTATGAGCGGAGTATCTTTCTTGGAAGGCTCTTCAGTCTCCCTGGCTTCACCATCTGTGTCTTCTCTGTTTAACACCACAGCACAGGAGTCTCCATTAATGACGTCCAGGAAGAAGTCTGCAGGGTTATTATAGAGCTCACAGTGGTAACCAGTGGATGGAAAGTAACCCAAGGCCTCCTGAGCAGGCCCGTGGAACATTAATCTTTCTGAGGCCAACAAGGTAAGGCTATCAAAGAACTTGAAGATGGAATAACGAGGCTGATGAATGGAG